>NC_037673.1:56711453-56818929 GCF_003255815.1 Theropithecus gelada
AGTTTCTAATTGATTAAATGTAACCTATTTTCAAGTAGTTTCATGTGACTGAAATCAATCTGTTTTATTTTCCAAACCAGTGGAATAGACACAGAGTCATTACAATCAGAATGGCATGACATTGTTACAAATCTCAGTGTTAAAGCAATACTTCTGGTTTTATGTATAATTATTTTATAATAGAAAATGTCCCTCAGAATCAGATGACTTGTTCCACAATGAATCATCTACTCCAAACAACTCTGTTCCAATAATTAATTACAAGAACAACAAACTTTTACCCACCAGATCCTTATGGTAAAGCTAACTTGAGACAGGAAAAGCAGAACTCAGCAGAGTTCATTATTTTTCATTTCTAGATCAGAACAAGTTTATCTTAGACTACAAATAAAGTTCATGCTTTGTGTAACATGCAAATGACAATTCATTATATTTTCTTGTTTCACAGAGAAAAATTCAGAAGGAAAACATCCACAGGAGATACAAATAAAGAAGCGTTAGGTGTTTCTGAAAATAATCTTCCAGAAAAAAAAAAAAAAAAAAAAAAAGTGGCTTTCTTGAAACCCATAAGGAAAAAAAAGTACTTAAGAAACTCTTAAAACATTTTTATGTGTTAGAATCACCTGGGTACTTTTGGCAATCTCTATGCCCAGATCATAGCCCACATCAATTAGAAGAGAACCTCTGGGACATGAACATCAGTTTTTTTGTTTTGTTTTTGTTTTCATTTTTTTGTTTGTTTTGTTTTGTTTTTTAAGTTCTCTAGGTGACATCAACATGCAGCCACATCCCAGAAACACTTTAGTTAAGAAATACATACTCTGAAGCTGAAAGTAATGCCTTTTGGGGGGGAAACAGTCATTATATGATCACAGATTATTTTTATTTATAACTTCCATATTCTTTTTTTTTTTTTTTGAGACAGAGTCTCGCTCTGTTACCTGGGCTAGAGTGCAGTGGTGTGGTCTTGGCTCACTGCAACCTCCACCTCCCAGGTTCAAGCGATTCTCCTGCCTCAGCCTCCCAAGTAGCTGGGATTACAGGTGCACACCACCATGCCCGGCTAATTTTTGTATTTTTAGTAGATGTTACATGTTAGCCAGGATGGTCTCGATCTCCTGACCTCATGATCTGCCCGCCTCAGCCTCCCAAAGTGTTGGGATTACAGGCGTGAGCCACTGCACCCAGCCCCCATATTCTTATAAGAGCAAGAAACAAGAACTCATTTTATCCATGTGTAAGCTGTGAACAAAACACATGCAGCTGAGAAGCAGGGGCTATAAGGATGAAATCAATGGGACAGCAGAGAATACAGGGCATGAATTCAATAGTCCCTGCAGTACTTCCTGCTAGGCAGTGCAAGGAGATAGACAAATAGTGGCCCGATGCCTTTAGTAAGCTGACAAATAGTCGGGGCCACCAATATGTAAACAAACCCCGAAGATAGAAACCATGCTCCAAATGGGTTCCAAGCAGAGTTGTGGTGTTGGACCAAACAAGATAATAGATGCTAATGATTTAGGAAGGTAAACATGACAACAAGAGTCAAATCTCTACCTGGCTGATTCCAAAGCATTTGAAAACGCAAATGCACGAATGACCAGAGGAATCCTCACCAAGGGAGTATGGGACGGGAATATAAACGTGACTTGATTTGCTGGCTCTAAGGCAGTGGTTCTCAAAATGTGGACCCAGGACTGCAGCATCAGCATCACCTGAGAGCTCATTAGAAGGTACATAATTGGATCCCACCACAGACCTACAAAATCAAAACTCCTGGGGATGGGGCCCAGAAACTCCATTTTTTTCTTTTTTCTTTTTTTTTTTTTTTTTTTTTTGAGACGGAGTCTCGCTCTGTAGCCCAGGCTGGAGTGCAGTGGCCGGATCTCAGCTCACTGCAAGCTCCGCCTCCCGGGTTCACGCCATTCTCCAGCCTCAGCCTCCCGAGTAGCTGGGACTACAGGCGCCCGCCACCTCGCCCGGCTATTTTTTGTATTTCTTAGTAGAGACGGGGTTTCACCATGTTAGCCAGGATGGTCTCGATCTCCTGACCTCGTGATCCGCCCATCTCGGCCTCCCAAAGTGCTGGGATTACAGGCTTGAGCCACCGCGCCCGGCCTTTTTTCTTTTTTCAATTTGTCTCTGTCACCCAGGTTGGAGTGCAGTGGCGCGATCTTGGCTCACTGCAACCTCTGCCTCCTGCAAGCGATTCTCCTGCCTCAGCCTCCCAACTGACTGGGATTACAGGTGCACACCACCAGGCATGACTAATTTTTGTATTTTTAGTAGAGACGGGGTTTCACCATGTTTACCAGGCTGGTCTCAAATTCCTGACCTCCAGTGATCCACCTACCTTGGCTTCCCAAAGTGCTGGGATTACAGGCGTGAGCCACCGTGCCCAGTGCCTGGTCCCAGCAATGAGTTCTTACAACCACTCCAGGGGATTCTGGCACTCCAGGTAATTCTAGTGCATCCTAAAGTTTGAGAACCAGTGCTTTAAGGTTTTCCTTGAAAATAAACAAATACACGAAATTGGCCATTTTATCATCTACCTTAAAGTAGAGGGTAGTATGTATTCACTCATACTTCAACACAGACAAGATCACGTGTGCTAGGAACCATTCTGCAGGGCAGCAATCTTAGATAAGGTCTTAAAATAGGAAATAGAAAATTAATTGTTTTTAAAAATGAGGGAGTAAACAGTACTATTAATGCAAATTTGCTGACTGCGGGTACTCAAAAAATAGTTACAAACTTGCATTTCATATATAGCTTATAATATTTTAGACTTCTGCAATGACCATTTCCCACTTTATTTTTAATCCCTGACTTTTATTTATTCGTTTTCTATTTCCATAGTTTTTGGGGTACAGTGGGTTTTGTTTACATGGATACATTCGTTAGTGGTGATTGCTGATATTTTGGTGCATCCATCACCTAAGCAGTGTACACTGTACCCAATATGGAGTCTTCTATTCCTCATCTTCTCTCAATCTCTCCCCCATCCCCAAAGTCCATTATTTCATTCTGACGCCTTTGTGTCCTCAGTGCTTAGATCCCACTTGTAAGTGAAAACATGATATTTGGTGTTCCATTCTGGAGTTACTTCTCTTAGAATAATGGCCTCCACTTCCACCCAAGTTGCTGCCAAAGATATTATTTGGTTTCTTTTTGTGGCTGAGTAGTATTCCATGGGGCATATTTACTACATTTCCTTTATCCACTCGTTGGTCGATGGGCAAGTAGGTTGGTTGCATATTTTGCCATCGTGAATTGGACAGGCCTGTGCATGCGGTGTTTCTCATAGAATGACTTCTTTCCCTTTGGGTGCATACCCAGTGGTAGGTTAAACCCTAACTTTTAATGTTTACCTTACTTTTAAAAATACAATCACCTACACGCAAAAATGAATAAATTATAACTCCATTCCACACTTGGATAAATCTCACAAACCTACTCAAAGAAGCTAACCTCAGAAGCGTATACAGAATATGACTTCATTTCATAAAACTTAAAAACAAGGAAATCCCCCTGTTTTTGGTATCAGAAGTCCAATAGTGATTCTTCTGGGAGTGCCAATAGCATTCTGTTTCTTTTTCTATTTTTTGTTTTTTCTTTCGAGATGATAGCTCACTCTGTCGTCCAGGCTGGAGTGCAATGGCACAATCTCAGCTCACTGCAGCCTCTGCCTCCCAGGTTCAAGCAATTCTCACACCTCAGCCTCCTGAGTAGCTGGGACTACAGGTGCACACCACCATGCCTGGCTAATTTTTTGTATTTTTAGTAGAGATGTGGTTTCATCATGTTGGCCAGGCTGATCTCAAATTCCTGATCTCAAGTAATCCACCTGCCTCGGTCTCCCAAAGTGCTGGGATTACAGGCATGAGCCACCATGCCCTGCCACATTCTGTTTCTTAATCTAGAATACATTTGAAACAGAAGACTTTCAAAATGTATGTAATGACCCTGTGTCTATTCCACTGGTTTGGAAAATAAAACAGATTGATTTCAGTCACATGAAGCTACATGAAAGTAGGTTACATTTAATGAATTAAAACTAGTTGTTTCTAACTTCACTAATCTTGTAAGAATAATCAATCCCACCCCACCCCTAAAGTAAGTAGATAGATAGATATCACCAGATAAAAGTTCCTAAAATATAGCTAAGAAATAGTTCTTTTTCTCAAATAACGATGGTGTCAGCAGATGTAATCTACAAAATTCCTTCTATTTCACCTTTTCTTTAGCTTCTGGTGAGCCAAGTGTGTTTACTTAGTGAAAATTCATTGACTTTTACACTTATAATTTGTGCACCTGCATTTATGTATGTTTTGATGTAAAGTTCAAAAAATATAAGAATAGGACGAATGCTATGTTAGAGTTTAAGAAGTCAGGACATCTTCACTTCCCTTTGGCATTTAAAGATGTGTCAGATGTTGGGGTACTGCCCTCAGTGAATGCTGGAGACAGGCACATCATCCAATACAGTGAACAAAGGCAAGTGGATAGGGATATTTAGTCCTTGGAATTCTAAAAATCTCAAAGAAGACCACAGGAATGAATGGTCAGTTTCTGATGATGCAAGGCAATTCATTCTGGCTTTAATAAGGCCTAGGTTAGCACAAGGCAAGACTGTGAAGTAGATGAGATTGTGAACTGTTGGGCGGCCTGTGCCTGCGAGTACGTTTGCCACCTTCCTGTCTGTCAGGGTCACTCTCCTGTTGAGTCTCTACCATTGTTTCCAGTCATTCCCCAAATCTTGATTTAATACTTCCTTGCCCCTCTCCCACTGTTCCTCCCCACTACCCCTCTTATCCTCCTTATCTCCTTCCTTTTCATCAAAACCTACCTGTTCTCTGTTTTGTTATCTCAGAATCTTTGTTATTAGCCAGTTCACTAAACCACTGGGCTCCCCAGCCATGCTAACAGGCAGGTCGGAGCTGAGAAGCTCTAAGCTGGTTCTGAAACTGAGGGAGCTTCACTCAGATAGCATTCCTCACCAAAGCCGTATCTGGATTTTACGGGGGCCTGAGGATCTTAATGAAAGGGGGAACCCAGTGTTCTCCTGCCTTGGAGCAGAGGTTCTCTGGCTAGCACAGAGGTGGCACAGTATTGACTTGCTCTACCTCACTGTTGTCGCTGATGTCCCTAGACACACCCTGGGCCTTTCTCTGGAGACCCGGAAACAGTTAATACCACAGCAAGTGTCCACCTATCCAAAGGAGCAGCCTACCAAAAACAATGTCGCTTTTAGACAAGTCCTGTTTTAAGGCATGAACTGAAGGGCTAATGGAACAGCCATTGTTCTAATGGATTTTTAATGAGGTGTAAAGTTCTCAGCTGAGTGATAGTCAACAAGGTGTGAAATTTTACAGAAATATTGCATTACTGTGAAATGAATATCTTTGATTCAAGTTTATTATTTCTGTTTTCTAAAAGTCAAGAAAAGTATGAGAAAGATGTCCATTAAAATTTCTACCTCCCTGTAATTAATAGGAAATGGTTATAGGACTATATTTAATAACAATATATTATGGTTTTGAACATTGTTAAGAGAGTGGATTTGAAGTGTTTTCACCACAAAAATGATAAGTATGTGAGGTTATACATTGAATTAGCTCAATGTAGCCATTATGCAATATGTACATATTTCAAAACAATATATACACAATGAATATATACAATTTCTTTAAAAAATAAAATTTCTACTTTCCTTTAAATACCATTCAGAGTCAAGAGAAAGAGTATTTTTCCTTGGTTTTATCTTATGGAGAAATTTATGGAAGTAGAAGGGGACATGATGAAGACAGGACTTTTCTGAGCTCAGTTTCACTGACTGCCCAGGTGCCCTGGAGTGACAATGACCTAGTAGCAACCAGTGAGCCCCTTTCTGGCCAGCACCGTGAGATCAATGCTCCACGGCATTGGGTTCTAAGCCCAGGGATTCAGCATCTAAGCCACTTGGGTTCAATACCTCTCTTAGATCAGACAAAAAGAGGTCCTGCCCTGGGAGCCTTAGAAGGCCTACTCTTTCCCTTCTCTAGTCCTGCCCCTTCCTTTGCAGGATCCTTGGAATATGGACACACAGAGCCCCGAACCAATGTACTTTTAGACCGTGACCTGGCAGCTCATGGCCCACATCAGCTAACAGGGCCTGTGAGGTCCCATTTCCCCCATGCTTCTTCTAGGGGGCAGACATGTCACCAGTGTGCACACCCCAATGCCTGGGGGTGGCTACCTACGTACGGTACGAGGGTAGGGGGCACTGGGCCAAAACCTGGGCTGGCTTGTCCCTGCCCTCCATACACAGAGGTGCTTCGTGGTTCCAGACGGAGCCAGATGGGAAGAGGAGAGCAGAGCGGGTGGCCCTTTCCCTCAACACTGAGGGACTGGAATTGCTGAACTGGAATCCGGCTTTCCAGACAAGTATGAAAGCATATTTGTCAAGGAAAAAGGACAGACCTTTAACACAGAGGGAGCAGATGGAAACTAAACATTCAGGTTCTGCATTTGAACTTGACCTTCCAGGTCTCTGTATAGGCTTAAGTTGTCAAGGAAGTAGGCCAGAGCTTCCTTCACAGTTCGTTAGGCTGATTTACAACTTTTAAATATTTAGACACGTAGTATGCAGGCTCCCACCTGTATTCTTACCTCACAACCTCACAATTTCAGAAGCAGCCTGCTCTGAGCCCTACCCAAGACCTACGAAGCCAGATGTCTGGGGTGGGGTTGGCAAATTTGAATTTTAAGAAGCTCCTCAGATGATGGGTGCCCATCATTCATTTGTCTATCGCTACCTTAGACCTTTATCTCCACTGTCATTTTTTTTTTTTAATGCTGAGTCCATGTGTCAACAAAGTAGTGTTGAATAATTCATTTGTAAAAAGTGGAAGCAGAAAAAGGACAGATTTCACTGGAACACTAGGCACGTGCCAAACCCAGCTCTGTTCTGCTCAGGAAACAGGCTTCCTGAGCCCCCATGGGCTTGTGGCTTCCAGTCTGAGTTTCCTCAGCCCAGTGACATCCTGTGGGACAGCTGTCATTGTCCTCCATGGTCACTCCAACTTCAGATAATGCTCCCTCTTCAATAGAACTTTCTCTTTTAAGATTGACCATTCTTATTTACTGGTTCCTGGGGCCAATTTTTGACCCCATATCTATTTTCTTCTCTTAATTCCTCTACTCCTGCAATGCCCACCATTTTGGTTTTGACATACAAGTGTTTAACCCAGAGCCCTTTGATTTCTCCTGGTAGGTGAGAAAGAGTATTTGTGCAAAGCCTGCTAATACACCGGCAGTACATTGAGATCACCTAAGGAGTCACAAAATTCCCAAGCCTAGGCCCCATTCCAATCTGTTACATCTTGATCTATGACATATGTTGTGTGTGTGTGTGTGTGTGTGTGTGTGTGTGTGTTAAAAACATGGGGAACAGATAAGTTTCCATTATTCTGCTCAAGCATCAAAAGTTTCAAAGAACCCTTTTCCCCAGATACCCAGAGATTTCAGCCAATCCTTTAGTATTTTTACAGCATTAAACAAACACTGATTACGAACATAACCCCAGCTTATTGAACTGTGTGCATTCTCTTAATGCCTGCAAATGCTGCTTCCAAGAGCGGCCTCACACCAAAATGTACCCAAAGTTCTTCTGTAATGACACTTTGCGGCCAAGGATAGCTACCCCTGACACTACTGTCTTCCAGAATTTTAAGTGGAGGCTGAAAGGCTGAATTAGTTAACACTCCCAGGCCTTCTTGGTTAAGACAGTGTTCTTGCATTCTTTTTTTTTTTTTTGGCAGGGATGCCGGGGGGCCTATTCAAAACATGCTAGTGACATATCGAGTCACTACCCTGTAATTTAAAATTCTAATGTAAAATATGTACTTTATGGAAGTTGAAAAGTTGTGCTTTAAATTTAAGTACCATGCCTTAGTCAGTGCCTCTAACATAAGGAGTTGGACATTGTTAATGATTTGCCCTCATTAAGGAAAGATCATTGAGATGCTTCTATCCATTAAATACTGTCAAGGTGATTCCTATCTAGCTAGTTGGTATACCGTACCACCATTTTCAAAATTATTAAGGAAAAATCACATCTAAATTAAGCCAAAGACACTGATACAGACCCATTGAAATTGGGATATAAGGGGCTTTGGGCAGTAAAATCAAAATCAGTTTGTTAGTTGTGAGAAAACTTTTAAATCTTACCATCTAGTTTAATTTTTAAAGTGTTGAAGGAGCTACAAAATACAAATCTCCCAGTAAAGAAGAAAATCAAGAAAAAAAAAGACAACACTACAATAAATCATGCCATTTGTCAAATTTACCCTGGGTAATTACTATTTTCTCAATTTCAGCAAAGAGGAGTACTTTTAGGATATAGTATTGCCTGCCTGCTTATAACGATGTGCTAAGAGACTGGGCAAGTATCTCTTCTGTACATCTCCAGACTGTGCAGGTGGAGCTCAAGTTATATTTGGCATCAAGGTCCAAGTTTAGTCATTAATCTATTGATGAAAACTGTACTTTATTTTCCCCCATTGAAGAAGGGACAAAATTCAATTCTATCAAGCAGTCTTCTTTGTACAGCTCTGTTCTACTCCTGACTTAGATTCAGAGTCAGAGACCCAGAGTTAGTACTCACTCCAAACTATTAACCTTTCATCTAGGGCCCGGGGGCCATCTCTGCCTAGAAAGCATGTGGGAACCCCTCGATTGGCTTATGACATTGTTTATTATTATAAAAGGATAATTCACATATTGAATAAAACTTGTATACTTCTTGAGAGGCAATTAAGGGACTTCTCATAAGTCACGTGGATCCAGAAGTGACTATTATGTTTTAGAAACCCAAAGACAATTGTAATTCCATTGCCTGGTTAAGTCATGTTCAAGAAACACGGTGCTCCTCATGGCTGCTCGTCAATCCTCTCAGCGGCCAGCAGATGGCGCACACTTCTCAGAAATCTCAAAACGTGGTGTTGGAAAACCCAATTCCGTGAGGAAGGCGGGCCGCTTAACACAAAGCTGTCTTTCCGTAAAAATCAGTCGGCCTTCACAGGGTTACAGACAAGTGTTCATTATGTACACGAGCAATGACATTCAGCAATGAGTACAGTTGCTGGCAGCCCTAAAGTGGGATATGGAACAGAATGGTTCATGCCCATTTTTACGTATTTGAATTTATTTCTTCTCTGGGCAATGTAAGCAAATGAATGTTATTGATTCTTCCTTATGTGTTAAGTGCTGCACCGATATTTACAATGATGTATCTTTTCTACTGGGAACTTATAATGAAAAGATACAGCAATAGAAATAGAAAACCTCTGGGCCATCTCCTTGGTCAAGGTTAGCAGGTTAGTCCTTTGGTCTAGCTCTGCTCTTCAGAACTGTGGACCATGCATTTGCTCCCACCCCTGGGGTCCACCATCTCTCCCTGGCTCCTTCCAGGTCCACCAGCTTCAAGGTCACTGCAGTCTCGGACCACCTGAAACTCAGAAGCCCCGCCTATTTTGCTATCTCCCTCCTTCCTCTGTATTCCCATTTTTTCTGGCTTAAAGAATAAAACAATATGAACTTTAATGGTTATTTGTATTTTTAAAAAATCAGTTCATTTTCATTTGTGTACTCTTGTGGATTTGGGCAACAGCTGAAAAATCAGAATAGTTTCTATCTTTATTGATCTTGAACAAATGCTCCAAGATGGATATATTTAGCAAATGGGCTCATTTCTCATGTGGGCTTCTTTTCCCGAATGCAGATGGGATGGAAGTTGACATGAGGAGGCAGTATAATAAGTTAGGAAGAATCTAGATGAAGGTATAAAGGAGCTGAACAGAGGCTGCAGAATGTGGAGTGAAGGGCTGGGACAGGTAACTCAGGAGACGGCAGAGAGAAGGAAAGTGATAGCACAGAGGCAAAGGGAACTGACTGACATCCAGGAAAATGTGTGAATTTGTCCAGAATGTCCTGAAAACTTTGTGGTGTGGGACAGACCTAAGACCTGGACTATATCCATAAAAAGAAACATGATTTTCCCTGGAGAATTTTAGAACAATCAGAAAGACTCCTAAACTCTGTCTTCTCAACTTTCCATTCTACCTTGTTATCCACCAAGCTACTTTTCCCACCTCTATTCAACTGATTTCAGAAAGAGATGCACATACCAAAAATTTGCAAGTCTGATACAAATTTATTCTCTCTCACTTTAGCTGTGTCCTCACTTGTCATTTTAATCACTCTCAAAGAATGCTCTCCCATATTAGCCACAATGGATATTTCAAAACTCTCTTTTCAAACTCCCTGACCTGGCTGGCCTTCACTCTCATTAAATGATTTCGTGTCCTACTTTCCTGACTCAGCCTCTCTTCATGAGCTCAGGTTTCCAGAAAGCAGTCATGTCCCAGCCTCTCTGCCTTTGTGAATGATCCTCCTCTTGTCTCAGGCTAACCTCCTGTTCAGCTGCAGGAAGCTGCAGAACAGAGCAAAAACCGTGTGAGTTTCAAACTCTGGAGTTTTAGGTTTGAATCCTCGAGCTGCCACTATCTAGGCACATGCTCCTAGGCAAGGCACATAACTTTTCTAAAACTCCATTTTCTCATATGTAAAAACATGGTGATAATACAACCTCTTTTCTATGATATGGGAATTTCCTGTATGTTATTTGTGATAAAACTTTCCCTACTACTTAGCAATAAATTCCCTCATATCCCTACCAGTTGACTTTGAAGAATTTTAAGCCCAGGAAGTGCATTACTTTTCCCATCATGAGGGTTGAGCCCAGGGTGAGGAAAGTGACTGAGTCCTGGTCCTGCAAACCTGTGAGCCTACCCGGTCTTATGTCCCAACCACCACCATCTTTTCTGATAGTACCATTTTGTTCTCATTTTTAGGCTCTGCTATGTTCTCCTGAGCCTTAAGTTCAAACATTCCCCAGGAATGGCCTTTCCTCCATCTGAATTGTCTGTTCTTGGATGATCCTGTGCACTGTGATAACTCTAGCCTTGGAGGTAGATCTGAGGTCCATGACTCAAACCTGAAACACATCTCCTCTCATCTACTACCACTTTCAAGGAGATGCTCTTCAGGTGCCACTGATTCTGGAGTGCCAAAAAGGCACATCTGCAGGATGGTTGTGGCCCTGTTTATAAATTCACAGGCTCAATTTCAAGACTTTATGAGACCCTCAAATGTATCAAGTGGGGCGAGGTGTGGTGGTGCCTGTAATCTGAAATCCCAGCACTTTGAGGGGTGGAGGTGGGTGGATCACCTGAGGTCAGGAGTTCGAGACCAGCCTGGCCAATATGGTGAAACCCTGTCTCTACTAAAAATACAGAAATTAGCCAGGCATGGTGGCACATGCCTGTAATCCCAGCTACTCGGGAGGCTGAGGCAGGAGAATGGCTTGAACCTGGGAGGCGGAGGTTGCAGTGAGCCGAGATCGTGTCACTGTGCTCCAGCCCAGGTGACACAGCAAGACTCCATCTCAAAAAAAAAAAAAAGTAACAAGTGAAATAAAACTGAATCCAGTTTATAAGAAAGCCATTCCTACAGCCAATGCAATGTTATCTCTTATCTTCAACCTGAAGCACAAGCTGATATTATTTTGCAATCTTCTCATTAGCAGCTCAAACAGCTCTCTCTGCCAGTAATATACACAATCGCCAGAAGGCAAGCACCAAACCTGGCTGCAAAGAAGGGAAACCATTCTCCAATTTTTGCCAACTCAGGCTGCTATATTTCATTTAAAGTGGGAGACACAGTAATATTCCTAAATTCTGATACCAATATGGTTGTTTATCCCTTCTATACCTGGGAGGCTTGCTGCTAATATTTTTTTCTCATTTGTTT
The DNA here is from genome assembly GCF_003255815.1 of Theropithecus gelada. NCBI lineage: Eukaryota > Metazoa > Chordata > Mammalia > Primates > Cercopithecidae > Theropithecus > Theropithecus gelada. The sequence continues at coordinate 56,723,307 of NC_037673.1, forward strand.
CTAAGCATTTAATCTCCTATGCAGGGGGCTATTTTCTGGGCATTTGCTTATGGTCCAAGGACAATCTGTTTGGATGCTTACTGCTGTTCTGGTTAAGCAAACCTAATGGTTCTTGACTTCCTTACAATCATCAGAGAGTTCTGGTAAAGATTACTAACCAAGTCAAGTTTACATTGGCTCAAGCCTCTCCTACTTGACCACCAATAATTGTTGCTCTCTCTTTATTACACGTCTTTGAGGCACTGACTGCCTCCATAAAACTGTAGAAGGCATATGTGTATATATACTATATATAATGATTACCCAATACCAGCTTTAATGCTTTCCTCTCCACCTAATTTCCTTTTGCTGTTCAATTTTCACAAGCATACACATGTACACACACACACACACACACACACACACATACACAAATATACCTGTCATTGGTTACCTTTCGCCTGGGGAATTAAAATCCATATGATTCAATAAGGTAGATTTATTTGCCATTAGCAGACAAATATGAAAATAATTCCTAAGCCCATAAAATTATTTTCAAGTTTTTTGGTTTTCCTTTTTCCTTATAATGGCAAGAACATTTGACTAAGAGTCTAGCGGGGGAAAATACTGTATTCACAAAAGCAATGGGAAAAAAACTCAGGCTTGTTAAGGAAACTCTCCTATAAAATCAAATTACAAATTTTTCAAAGTTGCCAGTGCTTGGCACATCACTGTCTGGGCAGGATAATCTGTTCTTACCAGTCTCAACTCAGAAATAACCTATTTATGATTGCAACCATCACCTTGGCCTCAGGGAGGCACTAGAGGTTCCTTAATGTATCTAAGGCACAGCTGAAATATTTTAAACTTACCACTGAAAGTCTGAAACATGACAGAATGGAAAAAGAACTCACAGAAGATAACATAAAACTTGATATTCTGGCCCTAAGTTAATGTAAGAGATTCACACGCCTTAGGAAGAGGAGATAATTTAGCTATTGCGCTTACAAAAATAAGTAGATAAATAGGAGTTAGTGATGTGGTTGGTGACACTTTTTATCCTCTGGGTCTCTTCCTTATTTTCCCCTTGTTCCTTCCTGGCACTAGGGGGTGGCAAATGATGGACTCCTTTATTTATAAAAACAGACAGTTTTGATAAATAAAGCTTTATAGGGACACAACCATTCCCATTTGTTTACTGATTGTCTATGGCTACTTGCATGCTGCATCAGAGTCAGGTAGCTGCGACAGAGACTGTTGTGTCCCACAAAACTGAAAACATTTTCTCTTGAGCCTTTTACAGAACAATCTGGCTGACTCCTGCATGCTATCGATAGTACTTAACAATGGATATAAAAGCGACAATGGTAGATATAAGGAACTTTGATGTGTGTCCAGCCAGTCAGGATAGCGGCCAGCTTCCTAAGACACATGTCTGGAATATGATGAAATCACCACCTGCCAGTGAGTCACATGCAGGCAAATGACACCAACAGAAGAAACCTAGGAAGCATATCCAGAAACTATAAAGTACTGGTCATGAATGTTGCAGGGGAGGACATAACTGGTGTTCACATCTCTGCTTCCAGTTGAGAGTTCACCAAAGATAAAAACAACAAATAAAATCCAGACCTCTCTCTACAAAAGGGGATTTGGCTTCAGGCAGGGGCTTAGGGCTCTCTGCTGGGGACCAGCTGCACTTCACAATGTTGCAAAGCCTGCATTTGTTCAGAAATGTAATTCTTGATCTGATTACAAGAGTTCAAAGCTGAAAATGTGGTAAGGAGGAGGAAAAAATGGGTTATGATGGAAGACTTTGTGGTGGTGGTAAGGGGGCATGATAATAATAATATTGAAGAAGTGTCCTAGTAATTTACATGAGAAGGGACTGGGAAGGTGGCTAAGAACAGCACAGAGTCCCAGATATACACACATTTTTGCACAGAGTCTGGCTAATAACACAAATGAGAGATTTTAGCATAATAATGCTGTATTATCAAGGAAATAGACATCCCATCTGTGGGGAAACTGTCAACATGAGAGATAATTGTGGTAGAGAAGAGATCTAGAAATGAAGGATAACAAAAGAACTGAAATAATAGGCGCAAGTCCCTGGCCCTCCCTATGTGTCACAGTCCGGGGGAACAAGAGAGCTGATGGGAGACCTCGGTTGGGAAAATCTTATCCATTCCAAAAGGGGGAAAGATCAATCTCTGAGAGTATTTCATAGCTGATTTTAGTATTGGTCCCCGGAAACATTTCAGAACTCACTTAATCAGCAGATGGTTTTAGAACACAAGAGGGTGAAGTTATGCGCAGGGCAGCAGGCCTGCTGGTTCATGAGGATGGACTGCAGGTGTGGTGTAGACGGTAGGTGGTTAGGCTCCAGAGCTAGTCTGCTGGGTTCCAAATTGGTTCTCTCACTTCCTAGCTGTAAGACCTCTGCAAGTTACTTAACTTCGCTCTTCCTCAATGTTTTCAGTTCTCAAGTGGGCATAGTAATGAAATGGGGTGGTTGTAGGGATTGAGTTAATACATATAAAATAGTTAGAACAAATCAGGCTGAGATTAGTGCCACGCAATAGTTAGCTGGTGTTCCTGGTACAACTATCAGACCAGGTAGGTGCCAGGAGAATGCTACAGACCTGACTGAAACTGAATTTCAACAAAGCATTTCACAAATGCATAATACAGCCAAGGACCTGCTGGAAAGGTGGTCTGAGGAACACAAATACATAGATTTATATTTGGTTTTACAACTAGAAATTCATTTCAGCCTAAAGAGATTTCTTTAATTTCAAGCCTTGTGATTATTCTCAGCCCTGTCCTGATCAACATTTTTCATCAAGAAGGCCTGAAATTATTTTGTTGTAAAAATTGTGAATATCGTGAAGTATTCCAAGCATACAAAAATAACTTTTGGCATTTAGAACTGACAACAATGTGGAAAAGCCATACATATCTAAAGCATGAGTGAATTCTTTCTTACTGAATCTCTTCAAATAAAGACTGAAAGACGTGGTAGTGAAGGGTTGGAAGCGTCACATGAGGCATATATTGAGATGAACTTTTACAATTCTATTCACACATGCAGATGTTTATGAAGTATTTTATATGTGTTAGGCATTGTCCTAGGTACTTGGAATTTATATAAACAAAATAAACCCCTGTCTTGTGGAACTTACATTGAGGTGGACTCCTTAATAACCTGGAAGTTCTAGGAATCACTAGATTTTGGTTTCATTCTAAAGTTTGTCACTCACTACATGTAAACCTGATAAGCTCCCTCATTTCTTTCTCATCTGGAAAATGGTGATAAAATGCCATCCCTTCATATTTAGGATCATTCATCCACTCAACAAGTACTTCCTACTTTGTGCTATGCTCTTGGGGAAAAAAATGAATGAGAGAAGGATCCTTCCCTCATGGTACTCCTATCTTATATTATCCAGAAGACAAAATAAGTCACTTACCAAAAATATTAACATTTACATATCAATGAAAGGCTATGCCTATTATATTTAATGATATCGGCATGGCCTGTGAATCTTTGGTGGTCTTGCTGGGGATACACAATGTAGATTTTGGCTGTTACCTAAGCCATTCTCCAATATTATAGCCCTCACTACCGCTATGTACACAGATAGTCTGCTCCATACTCAGAAAGGTAGGTATGAAACCCTAGGATTTCCATAAAACTTAGAAGGATTTCCTTCCTCAGAAATACCCAGTTTTGCTGCCAAACACTCCTCCCCTCCTATACGAAGTCCTGAGTCAAGAGATATTGTGTGTGGGAGAAGTTACCCTGCATGTCACCAGAACCTGAGCACGCACACTTTAAAATGAATTTCCAAATGCAAATATGTTCCTAGATCCACAACATGGCAAGTGAGATGCAGGGCCTGGTCCCTGGAGGAGGAGCCAGCATTGATTCGTGGAGGGCAGTGTCCTCTCACAGGGGTAAGTGAGCAGGTGTAAATCATCGCTCCCATGAACTCCTCCCCATCTACTCTCCCCACTCTAGGAACACTAGTGTGCTGCTCCACCTCCTTCTGCCCCCTCCTGGGATGGGCTCCAAAGGATGATAGGCAGGGCACCTAAATTCCCAGCTGACAGAAACGTGAATGTACTCAGTAGCTAAAGGTGGCTCAGGAAGTTTGGAAGATTAGATGAGATGGTTCTGCCTCTCCTCTCCCTCATTTAGACCACACACATTTTCCAACATATAGGGGAGAAGAGGGAGCTCTTCATTTTTTATTTATCCAACAAATATGTGTTGAACATCTACCATGTGTGGGACAGTGTCTTAGGTATTAGGAATACAACAAAGAAGAACCCCAAATCCTTACTGGCATTTAGTTTACTAACACTGGGAGGAGCGGGAAAGACACATAGTAAACACATTAATGATCTATTAAATATATGCTGGGTCACCGATATGGACTGTATTGTGTCCCTCACCCCAATTCATATGTTGAAGTGTTGATATGTTCCTATCAGCTCATATGTTCATATGTTAAATTCTCAATGTGACTGTATCTGAAGATAGTGCTTTTAGTAGGTAATTAAGTTTAAATGTGGTCATAGGGGTAGGGTCCTAATCTGACTTTATAAGAAGAGGAAAAGAGCTTTCTCTTTCTCCCTACACAGGCAGGCAGGCGCGCGCGGCGCGCACACACACACACACACACACACACACAGAAAGGCCATGTGAGGACATAGTGAGAAGGTGTCTGTGTCTGCAGGCGAAGAAGAGACCCATAACCAGCCCTGAACCAAACCGGCACACTGATCTCAAACTTCCAGCCTCCAGAACTGTGAGAAAATAAATGATTGTTATTGAAGCCACCCCATCTGGTGTTTTGCTTTGTAGCCTTGCTGACTCTGACCGTAAGTGTGCTGGAGAAAACCCAAGTGGAATAAGGGGATGGAGAGAGATCAAGAGAGGCGGTTAGGGAGACACTCTGAGGAGGGACATTGATCAGAGAGCCCAGTGAAGCTCACATGAATGGCAACACTCAGGCATGGCAGGGTTTGTCTTTAGAAGCAAATGGGATTACTGTTTTATCCGCGTATTTTTGAAAAATAGGCTGTTCTCTTGCAGAGAGGAAATGTGTAACTGGTGATCGCCTAGCTGTGTGAGCTTGGGCACATCCCTTAAATCTCATGTCCCAGTTTGCTCAGCTGTGAAATGGGATAATCATCATCATTACCTTGTAGGCTGTTGGGAGGTTTAAATGAGTTAATATATGTAAAGTGCATGGACCCATACCTGAAACACAGTCAGTGCTCAATAAATAGTAGCTATTATTATTTCTACGGGTACAACTACTATCTCTACTATTACAACAACTGCTACTACTATTACTATTGGAAAGCCACAGGTAGAATATTAGAAAAGAAATTTCAGCAATGGTATCTTTCAATTAAATCTTCTCTGAGCATCCTGGGCCTCACTACCTCTGGGAAAATAACTTTGCTTCTTTGTCTCCCCCAGCTCCATCAGAGGAGCCAGACCAATGATTAAGCTCGCGTGTTGTGAACTGCAAAGTCATTTGAATGATTTCAGAGCCATCAGTGACAAGGGCTTTCTCCTGATGGATCTTTCTGCCCATTGAACTAGAACACTCATGGAAACATGTTCGGGCTCCCTCATTCCATGTAGGTCAGATTACAGGTAAAATATCCTTTCTGGTACCAAAAACTCTTATCAAGATGAAGAATTTTCCTCTAGTTTCCCTGGGGAAGCACAAAAAAAAGTAGACGGAAAAAAAAAAAAACCCACAAGAAATAGAGTAGCAGGAGTGAAGGAGAAAAATTGAAAAGGAAGAGATAAATAGGGGGGAACTTTAAGGACCATTAGTAATTTACTGTGGTCTCCAATGTTGGCACAAGCAATCAAAATGCACCTGGAGAAGGGGATTATATGGGCAGACGTTGTCTATTTTGATCTGGACTTGCCTCATGTTGGTAGATCTTTAAAGAAGTTACTTTGTACAAAGTTTATTTGAGTGCATTAAAATGAGTAAATAATATTGAAACTTGTTTTCATCCAGGCTATACTTTTATGGATGCAATTTTACAATTACTTAAAGTGAAGTAAAATTGTTTTGAACCTGCCAGACTGTAAGTTTCCTAAGGGCGGAAGCTATGCATGTTTTATTTTGAGTATTCTCGCCTTCTCAACGCCTGGTAAAACTGGGTTCATGTATGGTCAATAGCTGCTTATCTAACAGTTATCTGGCAGCTTCTTGCATGTTTTCTTCAAAAGGACTCCAAATTTACTACTTCCCATAGACTTTTACTTTTTTCCTCCCATTCTTCCAGAAATTTTTTTCAACATGTCATCAGAATTGCACACACCACAGCATTGCCCATCAAACAGACCTATTACTCATAAATTCTGATGTTATTTCTACGTGATAACATAGAGTTGTCCTCTTTCATTTTGGTACAATTTTATGGAAACCAGGTGGTCTACGCATCATTTTATTTTGCTTTTGGGAGAAAAATTTGATGTTTGGCACTAGGTATGACTGTACAAAATCTTCTTCACTAATGTGATTATACTGTGAGTCAAATGAAGACTTGAAGGGGGAAAAAGGATTTTAAAAGTGAGGTCCTTTAGCAAGACTATTTGGACAGTAGCTATCTTTCCCCTCTGTAGCTATGAAATTAAGTGGGAGAGGAGGTGGTAAAAAAGAGCCAGAAATTAGAAAGTTTTAAGGCAAGCGTGTGCAAATTAGAACTGCAGTAGAATGTGTTGATTTCTAATTTGAGGCAATTTCCCTAGAGACAACAGAGGCGTTTTGAAAAGACCATAGGATTTCTCATCAGAAGCTATGCATTCATTTTCTGCTACTGCTGCATACTAGTGGTTTTGCCTTCAACAGTTATTTGACCTTGAACAGCCCCTTGGCCTGTCAGAAACACAATGTCCTTGTGTGTAAGATGAAAACAACAATATCTGCATCGCAGAGGGATGATGAAGATGCTATGGATGGGTGCTTTATGAACAATCAACCAATATTTAAATACCTTTTCCAGGATTCATGTCTATGTTTCTTTTTCTTGCCATTCCCATTTTCTAAAATCTCCAAGACAATGTTATTATTTCTTCATACACACATCCTGCATTTCGACCTTCTACCCACTCCTGTTGTTTATCTTTTCATTCGTTTTTATTCAAGTGACTGCTAAGGGCTACTCTGCAAGGTGCATGAACACACTCTCCACAGGCTATCCCCAAATCAGGACAAGTCAGCTCAGATGAGGCTTACTTTTGCTGAACTTCAGATGCTTTTCTCATTTTCCTTACATTTATCTCCTATTTTTTGAAGTTTAGAGGAAGAAAACTGCCTGGATGCTAAGTGTTGAAGGAATCAGACAGAGCTTGTTACAAGCAATCTGGGTTTCTAAGTAAAAAGCGACATGAAATCCTTTCACCCACATTCAGATAGATCTCTTGTGTTTCTTGAAGAGCAGTCATGGGACTAGCTAACAACCAGCAGCATCAGTGGAAAATGCTTTCCTTCCTCTGACAAGAACATGCAGGAAAAGTCTTAATGGGACATTGCAGTTGTTTTGCAAAAAAAATGAAAGAAAAATTATTCTATGGGCTTGTTCCATTTGACACGGTAGCGTTCAACTCCCAATATATATCTATGTATCTTATTCAGGATACTAAATGAACATTAAAATATTGTTTGCGTTTAAGGTCTCAGTGAGAGATGACTTCTCATAACCTGCTTTGGGTTTATAGGAGTTTATAAAATATGCCAAGAACATCTAAGCTTTCATTCCCATGTGTTGAATCTAGTTTACAGCAAGGGAAGTATAATAAATGAAAATTAGGGCCAGCTGTGTTGGTTCATGCCTGTAATCCCAGCACTTTGGGAGGCCGAGGTGGGCAGATCACTTGAGATCAGGAGTTTGAGACCAGTCTGGCCAACATGGTGAAACCCCGTCTCTACTAAAAATACAAAAACTAACCGGGCATGGTGGTGGGCGCCTGTAGTCCCAGCTACTTGGGAGGCTAAGGCAGGAGAATCGCTTGAACCCGGGAGGTGGAGGTTGCAGTGAGCATTGATCATGCCACTGCACTCCAGCCTCAGTGACAGAGCGAGACTCCATCTCAACAACAACAACAACAACAACAAAAAGAAAGAAAGAAAGAAAGGAAGAAAGAAAGAAAGAAACAAACAAACAAACAAAGAAACAAAGAAAGAAAGAGAAATAGAAAATTATGTTTTGACAAAAACACAAATTTTAAGAGGAAGATTACAAGATTACTCGCTAAGTTAGTGATGCCAAAAAAAAGTAACTCCATTTTGAATCAATTATGGCTTGCTTATTTATTTAAAATATCTCACTTTTAAAGTGAAGACATCTAATTACACACTTACACTGAATAAAGACTGTCTATTTCATTTACTAAGTTTATGGATTATACCTAATTTATTTATATTGTTACTTAATAGTTTTTGGATGTGTACAATTCTGAAGAAATAAACTAAAATATGCCAGTATAATCATGTGTGTTAAATAAAGTTTCCTTACATTTCTAATAGTTTTTGTCTTATAGTTTTAGTTACTATATTGTTGAGCACATGTGCATTTCAAATAATTTTAACTTCATCATTTCTATCCCATGGTATGCTACTAAATGGTTAGCAATTGGCTCTAGAGGAGGGGAGGAGGAAAGCCCTGATTTGTATAATTTCCAATTTCCACGGTGTAAATAATCACACTGTGGTCAATTTCAATATGATGTCATTGAACATGGAGTTAGGAAGAAATGTTAATAGGCTCTTACAAGCTGGTACCAGTCAATGCCCTAACACCACTGATTTTACCTTTTTTGGTGTTTAAACTTGACATTTCCCCTTGTCTAATCTTAATATTGTTACTGCTGAATTGTTTTGGTTTGGATTTGCCCTGTCTTTGCATATTTCTTTATTCCCAATCGTTATAAATAAATTTTAAATGTTTCCCACAAATTGTATATAATGATTTCTGTGTGCACATGTTTTGGAATGACAGGCTACTGTTTATTTAATCTGATACTGAGGAAAGATTGGTCTATTTATATATGATATAATATGGATTTTACTTTCTTTTTGTTATTTATATGTTATTAGAAAAGGCATATATAATTAAACTTTATAGTCAAAGAATTAGAGATAGGGAAACCCAGTTTTATGGACATCCAAGTAAATGCGGACAATTCTCTTTATTGAAACAAACATGCTTTTATGATCTTGGATGAGTAGAACTATCGTAATTTTTTAAAATTTTGCTTTCTATGTACTTTTCACAGTGAAAGTAGATAGATTAATCTCACATCATATTGGGGGTAACGATTTTTAAGGAGAATTTTTATTATACTAGAATTTGTTATATTTCATTTTATTTAGATTTTATGTAACTTCCCCTTTTATAAACCAACGTAATATCTTACCTGTTAGAAAAAGTAAGTAGAGAGGGAAAGAGTAGACCAAGAATGAAATGCTGAGCTTTGGCATATTTAATATTTGTTCAAATGTGATGTTTAAAATGTTGCTACTAAATAGATCTGTTACCACTCTAATTTGAAGAATCTTCTCCCAAATAAGGCATTTTACAAGGACTGCTGGAACCACAGCTGCCCAGCTGTGAGTGGAAGTCATTCTGCATACCTGTCCAATCCATTTTTTTTTTTTTTTTTTTTTTTGAGACGGAGTCTCGCTCTGTCGCCCAGGCTGGAGTGCAGTGGTGCGATCTCGGCTCACTGCAAGGTCTGCCCCCCGGGGTTAACGCCCTTCTCCTGCCTCAGCCTCCTGAGAAGCTGGGACTACAGGTGCCCGCCACCATGCCCGGCTAGTTTTTTTGTATGTTTTAGTGGAGACAGGGTTTCACCGTGTTAGCCAGGATCGTCTCCATCTCCTGACCTCGTGATCCGCCCGCCTCGGCCTCCCAAAGTGCTGGGATTATAGGTGTGAGCCACCGCGCCTGGCCCAATTCAGTTTTATACATGGCCGAAAACACTGCAGCCCCTGATAAATGATTGTCAGTTGACTGCTTGGCAGCTTCAAGTATGACAGTCAAGGTCCAGCAACTGTCTCAAACTAAGGCTGTCTCATACTGTCATCACGGTCCCCCAAAGTGGCTGGTAAGCAGTGGCGATGGAAAACACTTTCCTCAGCTAGACTGACTGCTGAAATCCTGGCTCATCTAATTGCCATTTTTCCTAATGGTCTTGTCATCTAAAAGAGTTGTACCCTGGTTTACAGAATGGACAGCCGTCCTTACAAATCAGTGTTTTTAACAAAGCAGGCTTGGTTTTCTCTAGCTATAGAGCTGCAGTGTCTTCTACTCTTTTCAAGATTATCTGAAGCTGCAGTAGATTTGTACTACTTTGTGCTGTGTCTCTTCTCAACTCAGGTCCTAGGGGTTCTTGGAGCTTTAAAAAGAGTTTCATTTCTCACCTAAGGCTAATAAAATCAAACTCATGTCTCTCTCGCCTCCTGTTTAATGCCTTCCTGTATAATTCTCAAATTTGTAGACTCCAGCCAAGGGCCAATAAAGCAATTTCCCCCACATTTCATGATTTCCTGCTTATAATGCTCTCTTTTTTTTCCCATTCTTTGAAAAACAACATTAACAATGATGCTTTTAGTTTATCTCCAACTGCCTGCAGAATGCAAGAATGGAGGGAAGGACAGAGCCTCCCCAGCAAAGCTTTAGCCAAGAGAGGAGTCGACCAGCTTGGCAGCCTCTCCTTTCCCCCAGAGGTTCCATTTGAAAGCCTTCAGCAGCCTCTGGAACCCGTGTCTGTGATTCAACACTAGAACAGTCTTTACACATTTTTCTGATTCTACCTCACGAAACAGATAGAGAGGTCTTTCTAAACATGTAAATCAGTTTTGTCATTCTGCTATGAACTCTTCTGTAGTTTCTGGCTGCACTGCAAAAACATCCCATCTCACCTCCAAGTCTGCAAATTTCTTGAGCCCTGCCTACTTTTCTGATTTCCTCTCATACCACTCTCCCTCAGACTCATTACTACTTAACCCTTCAATTTTTTTTTTTTTTAAGATGACATGCCATTCTTTAGGACCTTTGCTATTTTACTATCTAGAATGCTGCTCTTCCCAGAGAAATTCATCTGGCTGGCTCCTGCCTATCATCCTCAAGTCAGCAAAATTGCATTTCAGAAAAGTCTTCTTTGGCTGGTTGATTTAAAGTAGACTCTGCCACTCTCCATTGCATCACCCAGTCTCGCTGTCTTCATAGCAGTTCTCACTGTGGGAAAACATCTTGTTCATTTATTTGTCAAGTAGTTTATTTTTTGACTTCTTTCATGAGCAGCACTGTCCAGCAGAAATGCAAGCCACCTATGTGATTGTAAATTTTCTAGTAGCCACAAGTAAAAGAAACAAAACACATTTTAGTTGAATATTTTATTTCACCTAATACAATCAACAACTATCATTTTGATGTGTAATCAATATTAAACATTTTATTAATGAGATATTTTACATTCTTCTCTTTTATACAAAGTTCTTGAAATCCAATGTGAACATCACTCTTCTAGTACATCTCCACTGGGACTGCCCGCGTTTCAAGTGCTCCATCACGACACATGCTAGTGGTTACTTTTCTGGACAGTGAAGCTCTACAAGGTAACCCTTCTGTAAGCAGGGACCTTTCTGGTCTTGTTCACTGCAGCATCCCTTATGTTTATAGAAAGACTAGTGCCTGACACACAGTGGCCATTCAATAAATATTTGTTAAGTAAGAGAATAGTTCAAAGAATTTTGAGATCACAATGGAATTCTTAAGTAAAGATAGAGTATCTATCTTCATATACAATTTCAAAGGCTTTCAAAAATCCAAATAAATAAATCAATTAACTTGGGTGATGACAAGTACTGATGTAATAATGTCAGTATGAATTTGGCAGGAAAGTCCCAGTCTTTTGTATCCTTCACGATCTCCTGGATATTGCCCAGCTCCCCTTTGGCACCTACTGAGCCCATACATGCAACGCCCTCTCCCTGCTCATCTCACTAGAGCCTTCTCATCCCAGCTCAAATTCTCACTACAATGAGAAGTAGGCCTCCTCCAGGCACACTTGGACACACCTTCACTTGGGATCCCACTGCACTGTGGATAGTGATATATTATAGCATTATACCTGTTTTCTTAAAATACAGGTGTCCTATTTCTCTGCCTCAATTTCTGAAAGGAGACCTCTGATACCGCTCTTGGACTGGTAATAACACTAGAGCATCACTTTAGACCTCTTCATGGGAAGACATAATTAATTTACCTGACTAGGAAGACGGAAAAAGTCTGATGTATACTGGTCTCTGTGTGTCAACTGGGTGTAATTAATGTATCTCAACTGTCCTAACCTCAGAGAGAAAGGAGTGTCACTGACTCCACAGAGCCTTTAACATGTGATACACTGGAGATAAAATGCTAAACATACAAAAACATCCGATAAAATTAAAAATACCTTTATTGTTGAAAAATCTGGACTGGACATTGTAAGTAAACAGTTAGCATCAGGTCTGAGCTAGCCCAGGCCTACCCTGAAGAACCGTCTCAGAGTTGCCTTCTCATAGCACTCATAGTTTAGAAGCTACAGAGTTAAGATGAACACAGCATGCTGTGTCTGCCTTGTTGCCGGTGGCACTGCACATGGGTGGGGGAGCTGCAGGGTAGCATAGAGGCCTGGGCTTCTAAACCAGAACAGTTTTGAAAGACTAATTGGAAACTGAGGACAGAGTCTCTGTGGTAACGTGACCTCCAGGTGTTTAGTTCTTGTCCATGGTGGCCACACACACTCTATGAGGAAGCAATGGAAGCTGTGTACCTGGGTGGGTTCTGGCTCATCTGATGATAAGAAGATGCTTCAACTGCTGTGTCTGTTGTCCTGTATCCTTCCATAAAGCTATAGAACTGTAGTATTAGGCTAAAGCTTATTGTGTCTTCTCAGTTAAACAACTTGAACTGTACTTAACTGATACTTTAACAACCACTGTATCAGGACAGAGACCTGCAGCCAAGATCAGGCTTTCTAATTATTCCCCTCATCTTGGTCCTGAGAATCAGCAGCTGGGAGGAAACTGCCCATGGAGGACACTTACTCAATTGTTCTGCAATTAATTGAGGCTTCTCTGTCTCCTATCTTCCCTCTGGGGAAAGCTGGTGATGGGAATAAGAAATGACAGAACAAGATCCCCTGTGCTCATGGCTTCTAAGCACACCTTTACCCCACTGAAAGGCTTGAACAAAGGGATGTCAAATTCTTGCCACTTGCCAGGTAAAACAATCAATTCCTCATGGATAGAAGTGACTCAGGGTGGAAAGAATTTGTGTTTCTCTGTTACAAATTCAGAGAATAAGGAACATGGGTCTGCTCACATTTTATAAGCATGATTCTCCAGTGCAATACTCACTCCTTCAAGTTTGGGCCTTTGTTCACCTCTATATCCCTAGCCAAGAACTTGAGCAATAATTTCAATAAATATACAAATTTAAAGTGAATGACCATTCAATCATCAGCCCTTAATTTCTACACTATGCAAATTTTATTAAGTTTTACTTCACCAAAATTTACAGTAGAAGCTATGCAAAGATTATATGCATGAGATTTGTATTGCTTCTTTCTTAAGATCTCCAAGTTGTGTACATGAAAAACATTTTATGCAAAATTAATCTCATTCATGTTCTTGCTAATCTGCAAGTCGGAACTATCATCAGTGTTGGAAAATTGAGAACATTTTGAATAAATGTTCCAAGAACCAAAGAGGTTATTTCAATTTTTGCAATTTCACACAAAAGCCAAGTGTTTTGGGAATCATAAAGATCAGTTTCTGTAAACCTGTATAGCTCTTAACACAGCAGTCAATTCCAGGCAAGGGAGTAGAGGCTGGGAAAATAGAAAATAGTCAGAAAAGACTGCTTTTTTTTTTAATAGAAAAAGGGAAAATATCCACATAAAGAAATGCTACTATCAAATCAGTGCCAAATAGCAATATACAATAAAGAAATTATTTGAATAATCTGACTAATAGGATATCTAAGAGCTCTTCCTGACACACTGTGAACAGTTACCATTGAACAGGAATGGTCTATAGGAATGTCACAGATATCACAGGAGAGGATTGATAGAGTTGAGTCTAAGGAAATACACAAAAACATCTAGACTGTTACTCAAGCCAAAACTTTGGGGATATGATTAATTTTCAGTCCAGATTTAAGGTAAATTATCTGATTTCAACTTTGAACTCACGATCAGATAAAAAATTTTGATCGCCTCTGTGGTCATTTTTTTGCCAAGACAGGCCCAATGAACACAAGATAAAAAAGCAAGGTAAGCAATAGTAGTTAAGACTCGTTAAATATTAGCCTGACTTAATTAATTAAAGCTAGATAGTGATCCTATGAAAAGGATAAAGCATGAGTCAACAAGAAGAAGTAGTCTATGAGCCAGAATCTCTTCATGCACTCAACTAAGTTTGTGGAAAGCAAGAATGATTTCAGGACCTTAAAGAAGTATTCCGTTGCAGTAGCCTGCAAGTGTTAAACATTGTTGCATTGTAGAAATGTGTCTTTATCTGATCACATACTAAAATTAATCTTCAGTCATCTTCAGGATTATTATGCACATGATTTACTTTCAAGTTCAACTGTACAACATCTTGCTGATTAATTAAACCATCCAATGTCTGTTTACACATTTCACAATTTTGTCTAATCCTCACTCAATTTTACTGCCCAGCAGGAGGATGCTAATTTAGAAACAGAAAATACTCATCAAGAAAATATAATTTAGAAAGAGAAGACCAGGGACAGAAGAATCAGTTCAGGTCAGGGCTAGTTCAGGTCTAATTCTGAGAGATGATGCTGGGTGCTCGGGAAGAGCATTAGAGAAAGCATGGGCAGCTGGGTGTCCAAACAGCTCAGCCAGAATTTGATCTCCACAAAATGCCCTCCATTGTTTTATTTGAAATAGTGTGGCTGAAAAATAATATCATAAAAGCTCCCATTAAAATGTGCATATGAAAAACACATTAAAATAAAAAATTGGCTCTTGGAATTATCTCTGCCATTTCCACTTGTATTAAGACAGTTAATTGAGGTCATATTGTATTTGTTAACTTATTATTTTCACATAATTGTTTATAGAGATTAGGAGAAACTATATACTTAATAGAAAATATAAATGCTTGCCTGATAGCAGAGGGTTGGTGGAGAGAAAAGTAACAAAACAAATGGAAAAAAGAAAAAAGATGGCTCAAATAAAATACTTAGTAAAAATGATTTGAGGCCAAGTTAAAAAAAAAATCTGGTGAATTGCTTTTTAAAGATCTAAAGCAGTTTCAAAACCTAAGAGAAAAGAGAGAAAAAAAGATCTAGAAATAGAGCAAAATGGAACTAGAAAAATACTGGCTTGAAAATGTGAAACTATAAATCTAAAATTAAAACTTCCAGATATATGTTATAGAAAATATTTTTTTTCCTTTTTGTAAGGAGCTAAGGATTTGGGAGTGAGGGGGTAATCAGACTGTAAGCAAAGCTAAAAATGACTAAAAAGAAATGTGAGGGTATAAAACGTACATTTTTTTTTCATTTTGGTAATGCTTTATTAAATGTTCCAAAGTAATCACCTAGAGAAAGCAGACCCTTATTTTCAGGAGGTATCTATGCCTCAAGAGTCTGGGGGTGCTCTTTAAGATTTGTCCCGTGAGTCTGCTGCAGGGCATTGTTCTATGCATGGTTCTTTAATCTGGGGCTCACTCAGAACTCCTATCACTGCTTATGGAGCTGGGGGAGCTGCAGATCAGCAGGTACTGGCAAACCTCAGCAAGAGTCCTTTTAAGAGCCAAAAAATATTGGCCTGACCCCATCGTACGTCCTTTATATACAACCCAGGGAACAAAACACTCATAGGGATTCTGGGAACAAAACAGTATGAACATTGCATCTCATGAGCCCTAGTAGATACAGCACTGAGTAACACTGTGAGGTAAAAGTAAGTTATGTCCATTAGAGGACTGGCAGGTAGGCCTCCTTCCAAAGGCCAATTCTGATTCATTCATGGCAGCTGTCTGGAGCACTTCTTTGGGAATGATTCCTAGGCTAAGTCTCAAATCAAAGGCAAAAAACACTGGAAAAAATAAATTTATAGTGCAAGGGTAATAGAAGTCACTGTTAACACATATTTGTCACTCCTGAGATAAAGAGTATCTAGAGAGATTTACTTGTGTTGTTCATGGAATAACCCAAAAGTAATTGTAGTGAGATTAAGCAGATAGTCCCAGAAAGACATCATATACACACACACACACATATATGCACACACACTTGTAACAAGGGATGCAGGATACAGTCACAGGCAAACACTTCTTTTGAAAAATAGCACAGCCGGGCGCGGTGGCTCAAGCCTGTAATCCCAGCACTTTGGGAGGCTGAGACGGGCGGATCACGAGGTCAGGAAATCGAGACCATCCTGGCTAACACGGTGAAACTCTGTCCCTACTAAAAAAAATACAAAAAAACTAGCCGGGCGAGGTGGCGGGCGCCTGTAGTCCCAGCTACTCGGGAGGCTGAGGCAGGAAAATGGCGTGAACCCAGGAGGCGGAGCTTGCGGTGAGCTGAGATGGCACCACTGCACTCCAGCCTGGGCGACAGAGCGAGACTCCGTCTCAAAAAAAAAAAAAAAAAAAAGAAAAAGAAAAATAGCACATATTAGAATGGACACTTTTTTGGTTTATTTAAAATTGGTTCCTTAGTAATCAACTGCTAGTAGATTAGATTTTTCTGCATTAAAAAAAAAGCTTAGGGAAGAAATCCATTTGTATATATACCCAATTATGTAAATTACTTAACATTTACACAATTATGTGAATTACTTCCTTACTCTCTTCACAATTAATTATCTCTGCAGCCAGCTGTGTGGGGGGCTGGCAGCTCCTGTTATATCACAGCTGTTTTTCCCACATTTCAGCAGCACTCTCTTCCGGTTTGTCAGCGATCCCAGAAAGAAAAGTAACTCTCATTACAAGAAATCTTGAGGTTCTGGTTAACCACAAAGAACTAATGACCTCATTCTGACGCATATTCCATTGAAAAAGCGTAAAAAATCATTAGTGAGACCTACAAACATGTTGTCAGTGCCTATGTTAAGGCATTTTAAAGCCCTTCACAAAATCACTACTCTAATCTAATTATACAATGATCCCTTACTGCTCAATTTTTTACTAGTCTATTTAAGTAGGTTTTTATTTGTTATTTGCATTTCCCATATTACTTAAAAAGCAGTAGGGCAAAAGAGGTCATGGATAAACCTGGCATCACACGTACCTAACGGACGCATATGCAATTGTAATTCACCTTCATTCTTTAAAATACCCTATAAAGGTAGTTTTTGTTTTTAATTTTAAAAAATCTCCTTTAGCATTGTTTCTTCCTAAAATCCTGAGGTAAGAAGACATATAACTGAAATGCTCAGTGGCACACTGTTACTGCATGCTTGTCCCTATTTAGTTACCAGACAAGTACACTGTTTACAAGTACAGCAAGCCTTAGTAGAAACATCAATATGGGATGTGCTCATATTGGCAAGAAGTGCATAAGAGCACTGACAGGCCTTTGTGTATTTGAGTTTAATGACAAGCTGACAGATAGCATCTTTTCACCTGTAATTGGACAACAACAGGACCAGAAGAGAGACAGGCTCCTTTGCTAGTGTTCCAGAACCTCATTTGTTAGCTACCTCACTCTTTACCATTAAGGATATGAGGATTAATACCTCTTGAGTTTTTTCTAATGTTTCCATTATTTTTAAAACTAAACTACAGAAACATAAAACTCAAAAGGCTGAAAAAGAAGGCTTAATTTTCACAATCAGCAATTTCTAAAATAATCTATGAATCAACCATGGAAAAATAAATGTATTCATTCCAAACTAATCTTTCAATCATCATCCAAGAAAATAATGTCTGCCATTTTAGTAGGAGACATTAAGGGAAGATTAACAGGTAAAGATTACTTTCAATCAGATATCTTTGTCATTGTCATCATCATCTTCAGGTAGCCTTTACCAAATATCTTTCTGTATATTTCATTAATAGCCAGCTGCTTCTTTGGGCTTTAACAAGTTAGAATATTCCACACTGACAGAGAGATAAAGAACGTGTAGAGAATTGAAAAACATCAAATATATGGATCAAAAAGGTAAAGTGCACATTCACATTTTATGAATAGGAAAGTATTGCAAAACGGGGAGCCATGAGAACTGTTATTTTAATGGGTTTAGGTTTCAGTTAAACAGTTTTTCTTTTCTAACTATAGAGATTTTAAAAATAGCTTAGTAATCCTTCAAAATAAAATGGTGTTCACCTATCATTTTAATGGTTAAGAAACTATCCCTGTAGCGCAATTTGGTTAGGGCACAGATAGCAAGAAGCTGTAAATGTGCTAAAAGGGCTTTTCTTTTGGGACAGTAATGGTTTGACTAGAAGTCTCAGCATATTAAAAATAGAAGGTTTTATAACTTGCTTAAAGAAGAACAAAGAATAGTTTCTGAAATGGAATAAGAAAAGGTCAGAAACAGGCCGGGCGCGGTGGCTCAAGCCTGTAATCCCAGCACTTTGGGAGGCCGAGATGGGCGGATCACGAGGTCAGGAGATCGAGACCATCCTGGCTAACACAGTGAAACCCCGTCTCTACTAAAAATACAAAAACTTAGCCGGGCGAGGTGGCAGGCGCCTGTAGTCCCAGCTACTCGGGAGGCTGAGGCAGGAGAATGGCGTGAACCCGGGAGGCAGAGCTTGCAGTGAGCTGAGATCCGGCCACTGCACTCCAGCCTGGGTGACAGAGCGAGACTCCGTCTCAAAAAAAAAAAAAAAAAAAAAAAGAAAAGGTCAGAAACAAAAACAATCTATTTTTTAAGAGATTGGTTTAGAAGAAGCATATTATTTAGAAATTATTGTTGCCTGACAAGAAAACACTAGAATAGAAAAATAGCACTTTTTGGCTTATGGGAGGAAAGCTCACAGGGTCATTAAAATTGAAAATTTAGTATGTGCATATAGAATGGTCAAGATGAGGCCAGACTTGCTTCCACAGAGGTCATAAGTTATTCTCAAACAAACAAACAAACAAACAAAACTGGTCAAATAAGATGAACAATATCACTGATTTCCAAGCTTGGTGGCCAAGAACAAGATTCTTTGAAAGAATGGGTTATTTTTAATAATAACAACAACAATGGTAGTTTGTAGTAAATGTTTCAAATACATCAGGCTCCATGCCAGGAGTTTTACATGCACTATCTCCTGTAATCACTGCACCAATCTGATGTAGTGGTAGACTCATAAACATTACAATCCCCTTTTAAATATGGGAAAACTGAGGCTTAGTGAGGTTATATAGCTTGACTTTGGTTACATTCTAAGTTTCAGAGACAGAAGTTGAACTCATCTTTGATTCTATAGCTCTTGGAACTGTTTTAGTTACTGTTCCACATTCTCTGAGCTATCTACTGCCTTAAAATGAAAGTGAAATCTTACGAAGCACTTGCAAAATGCAGTGCAAGAAGAAAGCACAGGTTGCCTAGTAGTTAGTCTCAAGAGAAATATGATCCCAGTAGAGTTGACGCAGTACAGCAAACTGTAAAATACATCAGATAAAAAGAAGAGCTTTGACTACGACGCCTTTGACTCAGCAACATAAGTCAGCACTGGAAAGGGCACTACGAGACAAGCCAGAGATGAATGAGAAACAAAAACATGGGCATAGCAGAAAGGCAGCGATTCATATAGAAAGACATATCTATCTGAATTTCAACTTAAGTAAACACTGGGGGTAGCCCAAAGAGTGATGGTAGCCTACCTATTCTGAAATTTTACTGCTAGAAAAGACCATTGGTCTGGCAAGGAAAAGTGTGGGATCGAAAACTCAAATGGCATTAGGCAGTTCAAGCACAAAGCCTGAGGTCTGCTCTGGCCATTTGTGGCTTTTGCTCAGATAGAAATTCCTGAACTCGCATAGACTCAAAGCAATGTGGTTTAGTGCCTTGGTGAGGATTCCTTTTGTTTGATTCTGCTAGACATCTAATTCACTAACCTCATTGTCCTAAGTTCCATGTGGAAACTCACGTACAGAGTGGATTTCTTAGGAAGATGTTGGGATCATGGAAGAGAGAAATCGGAAAATGAGTCATGATTAAAATGCTCTTTTTTAGAAAGCTATTTTATGACACCAGACTGCAAGAATCAAAAGTACATTAGGATGTCAGCAGCAACATTTACACACTGCCTAAACCAGCAATGGCCACTCTTTTCATAATGGTGAATCCCCATTGTTTCTACAGAATATGTTTAGACCATATATGTAGGATATATATGTGTAACTCAGTAGATTAGAAACATTGTAACAATGATTCCTAAAATTAGAGTATTACAAAATAGCCCTGAGATATCAAAAGCCTAAACATTTATGTAAAGGCGACTTCTAATCTCATTTTTAAAGTTTGGTACTTTCTATTACTGTGAAGGAAATATGGATTGGCTATCAAGGGACTTCCACAACTAACTAATATTGGACAAAGATCATCTCACTTCTCTGTGTGTCTATGTCTTCACTTTTAAAGTGAGAGAGACAGGCTGAGTATTTATACTAGAAAAAGCTTTAATTTCAAGGAAATCTGACTAGAATCCCAACATGGATAAACAGATGAAAATGGGTCCGTTCACTTGAAGCAGAGATGGGGGCCAGAAGGAACGTAAGGATGAGGCAGAGAGTTAGAGGAAATGGAGAGGTCAGTAAAGGATTGACAAGTAAAAGCATTAGCGGGAGTGACATAGTTAAACTGGGAAACAAACAGGACATGGCAACTGGAAGGCAGGCTGTCTGAACTAGGGATTTTGGAAGCAGACTGGTGTTGCATCTTATGGACAGATGGCAAGGGCCAGAGTATACTGGCATCTGTGGTGCAGAGAAGACAATTTGTGTGAAGGGCTCAGGAAATCACGTAGCTCTGGTGATGAATGGGTTGATATATGGAATTAATTAAGTTGGAAAGAGTGACTGACCTGATGCAGAAGATTCTGGAAAGGCAGTGAGTGACAGCACAAGGAGGAAGAAATGGGGGTCAACTTAGCACCAGCCCCAGCAAGGAAAGGGAAAACAATTTGGAAATGACAATGGAGGAAAAAGCAGACTGTGACTCAGTCCCCCAACCCTGAGGTGAGTGGATTTGAAAGAGTCAAAAGTAATCTCTTGGAGATCCAGAGGGGAACAGGTGATGTCAGTTAAGTCAATTTCAAATAATTTTCAAATTTCAAATAAGAAAACTCAGAAAGAACTTTCTCAGAAGCCATTGGGTTTACTGAGTTTAAAGAAGAAATTCTTTCTGGAATTACTGAACAGTAGCCATGTTTCTCCTCCAGGCATTATCCAGTATCAACAAGTTTGAGATTCATAGTTGGCTCACATTCCATTGGTCAGTCAAGGTGGTGGTGTGTGTGCTATGTGCAGTGTGTTGCAGGCAGTGTGAAAGGGGTGTAAGAGAGGAGGTCAGATTTGGTCTCCTGAAAAATCGCTTACAGGATTACAAAAACTACTATGCTCAAGCATCATATATAGGTATTCAAAATGCATATGATAAATATAGATAACTTGATTTTTCTCTTGTGTGTTCAGTTGATATGCTAAGGCAATAATTTCAGTCAAGAGAAACACACAACAGAGCTCTAAGTAAGCAGGTCTGAAATAATGTTATGTCAGTTATTAACTGGCAAGAAACCAGCAAATGTTTATAATTGGAAGGGAAAAAATCAATAGTTTTTTATGACAAAGTTCAGCATCGAAATGATCTGGAGACTGCCCTACAGAATTAAAGGCTCATAATACCAAGTTGCATTCCTCTGAAGTAACCAAATACAAATGCAGTCTCCCTCTGCCACTTCTCTCTGTCTAAGCAAATCCACCCACTGCAAAAGGAACCAAAGGAACAAGGAAACTACACCGTAAGTACCAAAAATGACGACTTTATTGAACACCTATTGTACTTACTTTGCTTTATTGTCCACAGCTAATGCCATGTTCCCCCCACTCCCACCTCCCATCTTACCCATAGACGGAGCGAGGCACTATAGGAAGGGAACATGCTTTGCTACACACTGTTAGATAATATCATCAGCTGGACAGTATTGACATCTTTACACACATAAAATAATGATCATAGTTCCATTAGAATAACCACATTAGCATAAGATTTAAAATGAGATAATTGTACAGGGAACCATTTAAAATGGAATGATTATATTTTAATTTTACATCTGATTGTGCAAAGTTGTAAATGGAATCCAGAGGCTCTGTGGAGTAGAGAGGAAAATGAATTCACCAACCCATGAATAATTATCCTTTGTAAACTCCAAATTCAAAGGCTAAATATTCATTTACTATGCTTCATGCTCTTTGATCGTACTCTTTAGGCAAAGAAAGTGTTGACTGAGCATTGTTCCCTAGTAAAGCTTGTGAAAATCAAATACATTTCTGAACTGTAAATACAGTTTCATAGGTTAATAGTCACTAATAGCTTGTAATTAATGAGTAGCCCATTAGGTAAATAGACCACATTGAAATTTCAGCTGAAGCTTCATATTTGAAGGGTTCTCCTTTCAATTATTCTGAAGGCCATGAAGTTTGTGTCCCCAGATTTTTTGGGAATTTGCTTGCACATTTTACCATCTAACATCTCAAAACTCTCTTCCAGTTGCTACTTCCTCCCTCCCCATTAAAACCTGCTTTCAGGAAAGAATATAAAAATATAATACACAATCAGATAGTCCTTGAATTTTAAATGGTACAACAAGTTTTGTACCAGTGAATAGAGCAATGCAATTTAGTTGAAAGACATAGGGGTGATTTTGGAGAAAGAAAGTGGAAGCCATATTGGCCTAGGTTTGAGTACTTGATTTGTTATTTCCTGGATACATATTCTTGAGAAATGACTCAATCTTTCTGATCTTTAATGTCCTTATTTACAAAATGAAGATAATCAATCCCAGGACAACTCTAGCTTCTGTGGAACTTTGTGCATAACAGAAAAGGCTTTCCCTCCAGGCAGACTCTTCTTGGGTTCACAGATCATCAAGAGGAATGCCGCCTGGATTTGAGCCCTATCATTCCTCAGGCAAATGCCTTTATTCAGTGCACAAACAGCACTAGAATACATGGCAGCCCTGATGACAGTTACCTTGCTGGGCTGTTATCATCGTGAAAGGAAATGTTATATGTGAACATGCCTTACTGCAGGGCCTACGGCCCAGCCGTTACTAACTTTTTCAAAGCTGTTTTCTTATAGTTCTTTCATCTTGTATTTCATAATCATACACACCTGCATACATATATGCCACTTAATACGTTGGATAATATATAAATAATAATAAATTTATATTAATAAGTAATTCATAATAATAAACGTACTTGAAACAAGGCATGAAGCAGGGTGACTACCTTTCTCAGGGTAGGTGTCCACAGAGGCAAGTTGCTTATCACTTACAGAAAGGCCAAGTGTGATTATGTGGTGGAGTCAGTTTATGGCCAAGGTTAGGTGCTTCGGCTCAGAGTAGATGGTCCCGAGCTCGAAATCGATGTGGGTGACTTCTTCTAGAAACTATTCCGTAACTCGAAAGCAGGCTGCTACAGAATTGTATTATTAGTATTATTTGGTAGTGCCCAAAAAGCTGTAGCCTGACTGCCTGGGTCATTTCCTACCTCTACCACTTTGTGTTGTGTGACCCAGGCCAGGTTGCTTATCTCTGTTTCAGATACCTCATCTATAACACATGATAAAATAAAATAAATAGGAGGAGGAAGAATAACATCTGTTGAGGCTGTTGTGAAGACTTCAGGAATTAATTTAGACAAAGGTTTAGAACAATGCCTTACACATAATCAGTGGGAGGTATGTGTTCATCATTGTCATCATCATCATCATCACCATCACCATCTTCACCATCACTATCATTATTACAATAGCATCAGCATCATTACAATACTTAGCACAGTATTTACTATCTATGTAACCATGTTTTAAGTGATGACCCTCTTTTCTGATATTATTATTTTCCTAACTTAACTGTATCTCTAATTTTTCTTCAATAAATATGTATTTCTTTGGAGTAAAAACAATAGAAGTTATAATAATAAAATAGTGGTTTAAATTATCTTGGTGCTAAGAAATAAATACAAAGAGGTATCAGAAATAATCTCTTCTACCAAAAATGTAAATATGTCGATGGGGAGTCAGAGTATATTATAAACAAATAAATAGGCAGAGTGTAAACAGGGATTGGTTTGAAGGCTGAACTCAGCATCTCACCTTGCCCTGCAGCCATTTTGAGGCTATACTCACTACTTTGTCAGTCTTACCACTTCCAAGATCTGTCTGTGTCTGTCTGTCTGTCTATCTATCTATCTATCTATCTATCTATCTATCTATCTATCTATCCATCTATCTATCTATCTATCTATCTATCATCTATCATCTACATAACAGATATCTAGAGATAGGGCAAAAGGAAATAGAGATAGAGGGAGAAAGAACAGGAGAGCATGAGAGAGAGAGAGAGAGATGTTTTGCTAAGTGTTTTGTGTTGATATGGGGAAGAGAAGTCACATCCACACTAGATAGCTCCATAATAATATTGTCATCATACATCCTGGTTTTTCTTTACTTCTTTGCACTCTCAGGGGCTCCTTGGCCCTCTCATCTATCTTCCCCCTAGACTCTGTCTCAGAGGTTCATCTATCAGAACGTCAAGCCATCTCGGAAAATATTCACATTTTTGCTTCTCCATATTACGCCTCACTTCCTCTCCACCTTTCCCCAACTTCAAAACCTTTACCATTTACAGTTCTTCATCTCTCATTGAAGGCTTCGTATACCCAGGCTCATTCTAAACCCCCTTTCCCAAATTACATTCTTATTATATAAATGTGTAAACTGTCTATCCAGTCAGTCCTGGTTTTTTTATTTATTCAACACATATTTATTGAGCAACTACTATGTACTAGGCACCAGGCCAGGAACTATCTATCTAATTCTACCCCCTGTCCAAAGTCTAGCCAGGTCTAACTCTCTGCCTCCTCTGGAACTGCTATGTAGCACTTAGTGTCCACAGAAGCTATTTTAGCCTTTAACTGTTTTAGGTGTTGACATTTTCCCAACTGGACTCTCCTTGCAAGAAAGAGCTATGTCATATATGTCTAGGTGTTCAATCTGTCATCTAGAATATATGCTCCACTAGGGCGGGAATATGCATTGTCTGTTTTGTTGCTTTATGAAGCCAAGTGCTGGGAACGTGTTTATTACAAGACTGATGCCCAGAAACATTTCCTAAATGATGAATGAATCTCCCTCACACCTAGCAGGATGTTAAGCACATATTAGGTGCTTTAAATCAACACCGAGACAATTGAGTGTTTAACATTAATTATGAGATTTTCTCTAAATGTCTACAAAACTACATAATCTTTGAACAGTTCCAAAAAAGACTGTTTTTGTGCCCAAGGACATACGAACAGATTCCAGAGATTCTTGCCATGCAGTTGTGGCAAGAATAACTAGAACACCACAGCTCCTTAAAGATGAAAGTTCACCAATATTGTCAAAAGCACAAATAATTACCAAAATGAACTCATTCTTCTATACATTATCCATAGCTTATCAGTTGTATGCATGGGTCACCGATAGGTTCTACTTTCAAGGATTTCATTAATTGTATTACTTGGTGTTACTAGCACTGCTCAGTAATGATGACAATTTGTTGACCATTAATAACGGTTGTTTATAATTTACACACTTTACTTAGAATGCTAGAATAATGCTATCATTTCATAATCCAGTATAGTTTGACACTTAAAAAAAACCTAGGATCTTACAAAGAACTCAGTGTATAAAAACATAAAAGTGGAGTTGTTCTGATGATACTGGAAGAAGGAGAGTAAAGAGAGTGCAGAGCCCCACCTGCATACTGCACCTACTTCACCTTCGACCAAGGCATCCCCACCTCCACGTGGCACTAAGCAGAACCCTAGGTCATGCAAAACACAGTTCATATTACACTGGACCAGCACCAGCTGCTTACTTAACAAAGAAGAAAGGAGTGTCAAAAAGGTTAAGAGACCTGCCAAATATCTTTCAGCGCTGGGCAGGGGTGGAGCCATAAGGGATGCCTGATCTCCAGTCCAGGGGTGTTTCCACCATGCTGTAACTGCCCCTAAATCAAGGTCATCACTGACAATAGGCATTCTTGCCTAAATTATTCCAGGCATTTCACGCCTCCAAGGAGGGGTGCCTACTTTCATCCTACCAGGCTTGTTTTGATTCCTCTCTCTACTTTCCCTCGGGTTATGAATCCAGTTTTTAGGAAATGTCAGGTTACCAACTTGTTTAACACTTTTTTCCATGACCCTTAAATTGTTCTCCTGAAACTTCCGTCATGAAGGTAGTTAGATTAGCACTTAGAGGTGTTCTAGCATACTATTTAGTGCCTATAGAGTGCTTTTCAGCTCAAAGGCAACTGTCTACAGGGCAATTTTCATGGATGAAAGACGTAGGCAAACAGTCACATATGTTGGTGCATTTATAAAGCAGTTTCATTTAAAGCCCCAAGGCCTTAAATGGTACCTCGGCAAACAGATGTCTATTCTTTTTATTATTATTATACATTTACACCGACACACATCATTAGTTCTTTATTGACATCCTGTTTTATTTTTATCTGGTTTTAATGCTAGCTGTGAATGTCATCATAAAACTGTCTTCTAGAATACCTGCTGATAGGGAAGAGGAAAAGGATGAATCAAAACTCAGTACCATATGGGGGAGGAGAGCCCTCAGGATCCCTGCTGCCTGCATGGCTGAACAGCAGATGAAGCACACAGGGTGAACGTTGAGTCAGTGGAAGATGGAGCTCGCAAGGCTGTCTTGGAGAGCATCGATGCTCCCAGCTCAGCATTAAAATGCAGCCTGGTGGTCATTGGAGTTCTCAGCTCTGATGTCTGACTTCCACAGTCCTGGGGAAAACCCCAAGCCTGTGACTGCTGGAGGAAATGCAATTAGGGCCTCTGAGAGAGAAAAAACCAACATTTAATTTGCTTATCCCAAGTTAATTACCAAGAGTTGGACTTCTCTCCTCCAACTTCTGCCTGGTTGATATCCCTCAGTTTTTGTTTTTGTTTTTTGTTTTTTGCTGTCATTTTTGTTATACTCAATTTTTTCCCTTACCATTTAATTTTGCTTTTGGAGGAAAGCTCTCAAGAAAGACACTTTCAGGACCATCCAGATTATCTAATTTCAATGACTGACTGAACTTCAAATATGTAATTTAGGCTTTCCCAAGCTGCTCGATGATATGATGCAGTGTTGCTTTTGACTGTACATTATTTTTCATATGGTGGAAGTGTAATGTGAATCATTCTAATAGCTCCTGGCATCACATCCACCTACTCTTTCTCTTTGTGCAAGTAATATTCATGCATGTGAGCAGTGTGCATCAAAGAGCATACAAGAAATCACGGTGGAACTGTGGGGATAGCATGGCATCCACAAAAGTCATATAACTGTAGCTTGCATCCACAGAAATATAGTGCCCACTACAAGGAGAGGTTATAAACTGGAGTACTCTAGTCAGGCGATATGTGTAGATAAGTGTTAAGTTTTGTCTAGACACCTTTTAAGATGGGTATTGAAATACTGTCATTTAGAATATGATCTGAGTTCTTGTCCTGTCCTACATGAACTTGTGGCGGGGGGCTCCCCATGTGCATTATCAGGCCATCTCCCAACACTTTCCCCTCCCGAGCATCTTTTTGTTCCCAGCTCAGGCTTAGCTCATTCTACCCAGGGCCTTTCACTTACAAGTCCTCCTGCTTCAAAACTTCTTCCTCTTCCATGCTAGCTAATTATCCCCATTCAGGTCTTAGAGAAATCTCCCTGATCATCAAATCTGAAAGCTTGTCTTCTACCTTCACACGTGCACTGCCACACACACACCCACGCATATCCCTTTTCACTCTTGTATCTCCCTTTGTCATTTTCATCTTGGCACGAATCACTCTCTGAAATGATCCTCTGTGCGTGTCTGTGTGTGTAAGCTTATCTTATCATCTGATTCCTTTGCTCCTCTATAAGCCTCATGAGAGGAGGGGCCTTCCCTTCCTTGTTTCTCACCATATCACCAGCTCCTAGAGCAGTGCTGATACATGACAGGAACTCAGTGATTATCTGTTAAATGAATCATAAGTAAATGAAGACAGTATGTCTGGTGTTGGCTGACCAGGGTGGTGAGGGGACAAAAGGGGCTTATCTGAAAAACTACCAAAGCAAGGGAATTTGAGCCTGGGAAAGGGGAGATTTAGAGAAGCCATGATAATTGTCCTAAACAATTTGAGAGATCCTCACACAGAAGAGGGTGTGGTGAGGTCAGAGGCAGGGAATCTGGGCATGTACTGTTCAGCCCCTGTTAGGGAGAACATTATGGCAAATCGAGTTCTTGAAAAGGACGAGCTTCTTGGCAACATAGTACTTTCTTGAAATGTGAAGTATTCAGGGGAAAAGCTTGAAGTCACTATCCGGTGTAGAAGGTAATTCCATTTTGGAAATAAGAATATATGGGAATTACAGATGAGAGAAAATTGATTCTTAAAGAAAGATTACTTATTCTAATTCTTTACTCAATGGAAGAACCAAAGAGTAAGAGAGGTAAAATGTTTTGTCCCAAAGTGTAGCAAACACTGTTAGCTGACTAATCCCACACCTATTCCCCAAATTATTGTCTCTTACTCATTTTCAACATAGAGTGTGGGAATGCTAAAAACTAATTTCCCTAGTTTCTCTTGCATTTGGGGTTGACACTGACATAATTCTAGCCCATGAGAAGTAAATGAAGGATGGTGGGGACTTTTAAGATATCTTTGCTTTCTTGAAGAAGAAACAGGGTGGCTATTGCTGTCTCTCATTCTGCTTCTTGAACTGGAAGTGAATGTGAGGGAAGGAGCTACAGTAGTCATTTTGTGACCATTAGAGAAGCACTGAGATGCTGCCTTTAACATTGTACTGAACCAAGGCCAACAACTGACTCCTTTTAGACTTCCTTACTTGTTTTAAAAGACTGTCAGTGGGGTTTTCTTGCAGCCAAAAGCATTTGTGACTGACACACAGATATTACAGAAAGTGGCAAAGTTGAGATCAATTTTATATTTTATAATGCTCAGGCAGGTAGATTTTTCATTACCTATACTTACTCACTGGTTAACTATTATTAAATGCCTACTGTGTTCCAGTCACAGGGCTAGGACCTGGGGAATTTGTTGGGATCTCTGGCAATACAAAAATCTATCATGCTAGAAAGGAAACACTAGTGAAGACATGATTACAATTCAATGAGATGAGGGCTATGAGGGAGGAATACATAGGACAACAGAGAAGCCCAAGTTCCAAAGTGGGCACAGAGAGGGCATCCTCAAAACTGACATCTACTTAGAGTTAAGACTTAAATAAAGAGTAGAAGTTAACCAGATGCATCTAGGCAGAAAGAGATTGTAGTGCAGAGAGCAAGGTCCACTCAAGAAGCTGCAAAGAGTTTGGCAAGACTGAAACTCTGTGTGTGTGCAGGAGGGGGACTGCAGGGAGATGACGGGGGAGGTGTCAAAAGGTGAATCTGGAGGGATATGCAGGAGCCAGGTAAGAAAAGGGTTTCCTTTGCCAAGGTGATATGTTGGAATGGTTTCCAGGAATAGGTTCTAGGAAGTTATTGAAGGTTCAAAAGTATGAAAATGACTGATCAGACTGGCATTTCAGAGTGATCACCCTGGTTTCCAGGTGGAACATGCACCGGTTGGGCAGGTTTGTTAGGGTGCTTCAAGACTGAAAGTCAGGGAGGTGGGTTCGGAGGCAGACATGGTGGGATTTGAAATTTTAGAGGACATCTTCAAAACGTTAAGAAGGCAGAAGTGAAATGATTTGGGGATGATTAGGTAGAGAGTCTAAGGCAGAGTTAACGGTGACTGAAAGGATGGTACCATCTATCCAAGGTTAGGGAAACATCACACCTCCTCAAGACTTCAGTGTATTCCATGTGTAGAGTCTGTTTTCTGTTCCTAAATCTACTGCCCTAGAAAAAGTACCAATGAAATAAAACATCAAGTGATTTGAGCACCAAGTGGGAAACTGAGGATTCCTTAACTGGGATGCTGATTTTCATATGCTAATAATTTTCTGTATGTACTTCTCCATATTTTAAATGGAATATGCATTTCCTAGAAATTTTACAATAATTTGATATTATGTAAAGATAGTTGAATAAAGTAGTCCCGGTTGCTAGTAATCATAAAGATAAATTTAATTTCCACTGGCCACATAATTTATCTCATTATCTTATAGTTACAGCTGGTACACATATAATAATGTCACCAAATGTCACTTAAAATAATATTTTTCTTTTTAAATGTTAAAATGATTCTTTTCAGTTAGTTTAACAAAAACTTTTTAAACTCACATTCATATTTTCAAATATAAAGTGAGTTTCAATAGTACCTTTGTTTCATTGCTAAACTTTAATTCTGCTTTTTTCCTTAATGATAAAATGAACATCACAATGATTACTTCTCATTTATATTCATAAATGTACCTAATGGCTACACTGGCCAAATATCTAACATAATTTCAATTTCTAGAAATCAACATTTCTAGACCACATGCTCCCCAAAGTATTTTTAAAATATTTTCGTATATTTTTTGCTCACATTTCACTAATTGTATAAAAAATATAAAATTTATTTATTTATTTTTTACCTCAGGAAACATATGGTGTAAATGCTTAAGGAAATGTGAGTCATGTCTTTGATGAGGCAACTACTGAAAAATCAGCTCCTTCTGCTACAATATAAATAGCATGATAAGCCCTATCAAAGGTCAAAATCTAATTTTAAAATATGTATTTCAAGAATTTTTATTTTAGCCATATTGCCATGAATTAGAAATATGGTCTGTTCAGTGGCCAACTCTGACATTTTCTAGTGCACTTGGTTTTCAGTTTTTGGAGCAGGAGAGAGGAAATACATTTTGTTATATTTCAATTCAAAGATCTCTGAGCTATTACAGAGCCAAAAAAAAAAAAAAATCTTCTCTATCCATTCCCTACCCTACTCCCCCCAGAAAAATCCTTTCACCTCCCAAACAATTTCTAAAAATACATTTTTCTTTTTTGTTAACTGCTCTCTTGAAACTTGAAGATGTGTCTGAAGGATTTGCTTGTCAATGTTACTTATTTCTAAACTCCCATCTGGTTCTCAAAAAGTCTTTCCTCCTCTTCCCAAGCAAACACCTCTGAAAGTTGTAATGGATTTGGCAGTAGGCAAGCTGCCTATGTTTATAACTCTGAGCACACAGGTGATGCCACCTATGAAATAGCACTTGGCACCTCCAGCCATCTCTGTCTAACTGTGAGCTTCAAGTCCACTGGGTGCTTGGGAAGGACAGCTGATTAAATACCCCATCCAGGAGGGAGCTAAATTAACAGGCAAGAGGTCAGGCTACTTGCTTGCACACTACTTGCAGTTGAGACCTGTGACAAGAATGGAATTTTGCTCCCCTCAATTTTTATATATAAAAAAATCGAGGTAGAGGGAGGTTAATTGCGTTAATGCCTTCAGAATTTAAACACTAGATCTCTTGCTCATTGTTTAGTGATGAAACATATCAGAGTGAGTCTGTTATACTCACCACGCATGGCTGAAGCTGGACTTCATTTCCACTGACTGATCGCCATGTGCAGCTAATTCCTGAGCTTGTTTTTCAACCTGTCAAAC
Organism: Theropithecus gelada; assembly: GCF_003255815.1. Taxonomy (NCBI): domain Eukaryota; kingdom Metazoa; phylum Chordata; class Mammalia; order Primates; family Cercopithecidae; genus Theropithecus; species Theropithecus gelada. The sequence goes on from NC_037673.1 coordinate 56,755,167, forward strand.
ACCTGGAGTACAAAATTTGATTCCTTCAAAGAGACTGCTCGAATTCATTTGTTTTTGCAAGTACCATGAATAAGTTTTAAATTAAATATTAGTATAAGAGAATACATATTTATTGTGATGATTTTAGAACTAAGCAAAGGGACAAAGAATCTCTAACTCATCCATACTTTCTCACCCAGAGGTATCCATGGCTGACAGATGGATGTATTTACTTCTAGTCTTTTAAGATATGCGTATATTTTTCCGAAACTGATACCATGTTATATAAATGCATATCCTGATTTTCCCATTTAATATTTTATGGTATGCAGTTTTCCATTTTTTAATATTTCAAATATTATTTGCAAACAGGTATTTTAATAATTGCATAATAGAGTATGCATAGGCCATTAAACCCAGCAGTGCATGATCTGGCCAGGTCATCACTCCAGCCTTACCCTCAGACACTGGAAATTGCCATCTTTTCATTTAGGCTTCCTTCATATATCTGGTTCTTCCTGCCTGGAAAATCCTTCCTTGTGGTAGGCATAATTTTAAGATGGCCCCCAAGATTCTATACTCTACATGCATGTCCTATATGATCTCCTTCTCTTACGTGTGAGCCTAATCACGAGCAGGATGAACGGTCGCTCCCATGATTAGGTTACGATGTGTGGAGAAGGTGGAGGGATTTTGCTGATGTAATTAAGGACCTCAAATCAGTTGATATTTGAATTAACCAAAAATGGCAGTTATTTTGGGTGGGCCTGACTGAATCAGAAGAATGTCCATCAGGAGGAGCTGGGTCCTTCCTGAAGAGGAACATTCTCTTGGTGGTCTTGAAGTAAGTGGCCACGTTGTGAGAGGATCTGCCAAAGGATGAAATACTGCAGGCAGCCTCAAGGAGCTGAGAGCTGCCCCAGGCTGGCGATCAGCAAGAAAGTGGGAACCTCAGTCCTAAAACCACAGCAGCTAAATTCTGTCAACAGCTTGAAGGAGCTTGAAAGAGGACCCTGAGCCCCAGACATGAATGCCGTCTGCAAAAGCCTGATGGCAGCCTCGGGAGACTCTGATACACACCTGACTCCTGACCCAGGGAAAATATGAGATAATGAATGTTGCTTTTAAGCCACCGAGTTCGTGGTAGTTTCTGATCCAGCAAAAGAAAACCAATGCATTCCCTCTCTCTCTTCCTCTGGTAACTTCCACTCAGCTTTCAGGTCTGAGCTTTGAGATCCCTTCCTTAAAGGATCCTTTCCTGGCCCCACCTATTTATTGTCCCAGCTCATTTTTACTTCCTCCATAAACAGCAATGACAGACAGAATGGCAGTTGCCTATTTTCTCATCTGCATGTCTCTTGCATGATAAACAAGTATGGATACTGAGCCTCAGAGAGGTGAAGATCTATTTGTTTGATGGCTAAAATATATTGGGACATCTCAGGAAATAGCAACACGTGTGAACACAACACAAACTTAAATTTGAGCAGATTTGCCAACACAAGATGTAGTTGGAACAAAAATATAGTAAATTTACCATAATGTGTAACATTTAATGTATTATCTGAAACTGTTCACACATCAAGGTGACTCAGAAAAACCTACTGAGGCAAATTTCATTGAATAATTCATGTGTGCATTAGCTGTGTGGATACGCAACCTGATTCATTTTGCTACCCGGCCTTGTCAGTTTTTATGTAAAAAACTGTAAAATCACTTAGAGTGAATAAAACTGCCTATTTATGGTAATTTCTCATTGTGGATTACTTCTGAAGAAAATACACAGTTCTTTTCACCGGGTTTCAAAGCCTGGTTAGCCAACAGGATCCCAGAAGCAGTTATGTGCTGGAGCTGAGTGACTCATCTGGGAGATTACAGTAGGTGAGCATGCTCTACATGCTAATTGCGTCAAGCTGAAACCATTCAGATATCAGAAATAAAAGCAAACAGAAGGGTGATATTTTAATTCTGCATTAACGATAGGGGTTAAAATAATAATGCAGCTAAAATAAATACAAAAGCCCAGTGACTCCCTGCTTTTTTCAGGATGAGTAAGGGAAAAAAGTAAATTAAAAATCACTAGATTATATGCAAAACTGCCTGTTTATTTGCCTTACTGATGGTGGTACTGGACACTCACTGAAAAGGTTAGCATTAATTGGCTTTTGATAAGGATAAATTCTGCATTTTCAGCACTGCTGGACTGATGAGCTAGAATTACAGTATTTCCTAAAACCCATCAGTTCCCTCTAATTGGGTCTGTCCAGGAGAAGAGCTGTCAGATCGGGGAAGAATTCAATAATTCTCAAGCTTTGTGTTTCATAAAAACCACCTGGGATGCTTGTTAATGTTCCTATTCCCCCTTTCTCATAGAAATTCTGACTCCTTAGGTTTGGGGTGGGACCATATATATGTTTTAAATAAGCCCCCGAGATGATTATGATACAGGTAGTTTAGCTCTTACACTTTCAGAATCATTGAGTAGATCACTTAAGATATTCATCATCACTGCTTCTCAGAAGACTTGCTCCTAAGACCAGAAGATATTTGCCTGGTGTCTGCTCTGCCTGAGAAAGAATCTTCAATGTGCATGGGGTCCTATAATGCATATGAGGAGTAGAAAGCTCCAGGCCGACAGGGGCCAAGTAGGGTGCAAATGCTAAAATATCACATGGAGACTCCAGTGAATTAGAGTCACCTAAAGAAAAGCCACCATTTAATGTGCAGCATTCTTTGTAGGTGGGAATGTGAGCAGGGTGTTGCCAGATTTGCTGTTTTCGAGAGAAACAGAAAATATGAATTTTTATGTAAACTCCCTTGATTTTTTAAAAAAAACACTGGATTTTAAAAATAAAATTTGTAATTGGGGTAAGGGCTGCGAGTTTTCAACCTCTGCCTTAATTTATCAGGATAATTCTCCATAAAATTTGAGAAATGGCAGAGCCTATTTCTTTGACAGTGGTGGCGACATGAGAACAGGAATATGAACTCCATGGGTGAGAGATGGAAGGGAATACCCAGGCACACGGTGTTGCTCAAGGAAAGACAATTGAGCTGCCTTTTCATACAACTCAGTGCTGTGAGGAGCAAGTGTTCTCTAGTGTCCAGAATATGAAACCTGTAAAAATTGGATTTCTTCTTCCTCTTTCTCCTTCTCTTCTGCAAAGGTTTTCAGATCTTCATTCCCATTGTATCTCACACCTAATCACCATGATCCTGCAGAGTAGGTCAACTCAAAGTTGGATCTATACTATTTTTAAATGCTATAAAGTAGATTTCAGTCCCTGAGTTGGATTCAGCATCATTCTTCAGGCTGGCCTATAACTGACAGGGTCTCTGGCTGTGCAGAATGCTAAGCGTGAGGTGTACAGGGTGGGCACCAGTTCAGGTAAGGCTACATGTCAGACTGTTAGCTGTGTGCCAGGGATAACAGGAACCTTTCTTTTACCAGTCAAGTTCTTCACAAGTCATGGTACCTTTTAGAAACATTAGAGACCATCTAAACCTTCCAAATATCAAACTACTTTTCTTCCTGAAGTGTCAGTTTCTTCTGAACGTGTTCTTTGTTTTTGGAAAAAAATCCTGGAGAGTACTGATAATTCCAAAATCAGGCTAACAACCAGGAAAACCTATAATCTGAGCCCAATAACTCCATATGGCAAATTTGACAGAAGTCTGTTCTGAAAGTCCTGCCTGAAACCATTGGCCTGAGCCAAGTTATACAAAAATCAAGGCAATGCCAATTCCTCTGCTCCAAAACCACTAACATCGAATAATATTTTGAGCTTCTTGGCACAGCTTTTTTACTGTGAACACCATAAATACAAAAATATATCTGCTATGTTGGACAGGAAGGTTCAAGTATTTCATTATGCCTCTTATTTCATAACATATAATTGAGATCTTAATGATTACAACGGGATATTTCTAAATCCATTGGTGAGCATTATAAAGAGCAATTGTTTAAAAGAAAGCAAGGCTTAGCTGAACTGTGAACATGTTTTTGATGAAAAAATCTGGCTAGTTTTACCCCTAAAGCTATTTTATTATTTTAAAACCTTTAAAAAATAAGAGTCACTGGTCACCTAATTGCATAAAGACCCGCTAGTCATAGATTGTGCCTTTGGGATATTTGATAGGTCAAATTGCCTAATGCTTGTACTTATCTTGTTTATTGTAATTTCAAGTGAAGTTAATGCTTAAAAAAGTTAATGTAATGACAGAAGGTGTTCTGACAACTCACCTGTTTCATTGTCTTCATAGCACTCCTGTTGTTTGAGCATTATCATTGCTGGTTGCATTAAATCCATTATTTTGGTATGCCAATATTCAGTTAAAATATACACACCCATATATTAGGACATGTCTGTCTTTCTATAAGTTTTTGTAGCCACTAAGAATGATGTTCACAAGAATTTTTAATGACATAGCAAAATACCTTTCTAATGCGATTAAATACAGATTACCAAACTGCATATATCTATGTATGTGTAGAAAATAAAGGAAAATATATCACAGTTTTAACAATAAATAACCTATAACAATGGTATTAAGAGTGAGTAAAGCAAATCAAAACTACAACGATATACCATTTCACACCCCTTAGGAGGGCTACTATAGGAAGTATTTTTAAAAGAAGATAATACATCCATTAGAATAGAAATATCCGTTGTAAAGCAGAAGATACACAACTGTTTAAAATCTAAAATGTATTAAATTCATACCTTTTGGCAGTAGGCAGGTGGAAGAAATAAGATAAAAGACTCATTAACCATTCATTTAAACATTTGGTTTAAATGGTCATCTGGAACACTAAAAATATTAAAGTGTAGAATGCTTTTTCAAGAAACAAATTATTATTTAATAGAGATCATACTGAGTATGGGATGGTGTTGAAACTGTTTCATTTTATACGATTTTGAGTTATTGAACCATGACTTTGATAATAAAAATAAAAATTTAAAGAAACAATGAGCAACAAAGAGACATGAAGTTTTAATATTTCCAGTAAAATATAAATAACTTGTAAAGAAAAGGAGTTCATGTAGAAATGTGCTCTGTGTTCATGAAATTCATTGTTTATATCCATAGGCTCCTAGAAAATACGAGCATCCCCTGTGAGCTGCACTCATCTCTCTTATTTATATTTTTTATTTACCTGTTTTAAAAAATATAAGGATGAGCTTCAGTCTGATTTTTCCTAAAGGTCAAATTTCTTAAATTACCACCAGTGAGTTTTTTTTCCCCAGCATTAAGAGTAACAGAAATGAATTTATTTTCTCAATTTTCCAAATCATATATGGACAAAAGAGAGTTCACAGTTGGGTACCTGAAGTTTTCTGGCGTTTTGCCTATTATTTATTTTGTTTTGTTTTTAAGAGATCACTTCTGAAGTGTCTAATGCACAAAAATGTTTTGAAACTCTTCTGTAAATCTCAATTTCTGTTATAGTTTGAAGTTGGATGACATGGAATTTTTAAAGTTAGGCTGGGTGCTATGATTTGTTGCTAAAAGCAAGTAGTATAGAAAACACTATTTAGGCAGTTCTCATTGTCTGGGTTCTATACATATGGGCAGTTGATATATTTACTTGGCAATATAAAGTCAATAAGTTGGTCATGAGACTGTAAAGAAGTTTGGAAAGAAAGAGGGGAGTAAAATATACCTCTATCCATACTAGAGATTTGCACTGATTAATGTGTTGATTAGCCACCAGTCTAACATATCCAAACTTCCTTTGTCCCAGGAGAAATAAATCAAAAGTCAGATTATCAACTTCCTCCCTCTACTCTTTAACACGTACATACTGACACATGCGTGCACGCGCGCGCGCGCGCACACACACACACACACACATTCAAAAAAATAAAATTCAACTGATTTGGTCAGACACACTGAAAACTGGTTAATAGATTAGAATAATAAAAGTTTTTATGTTTAAGCTAGTTGCATAGAGAATAACAGAGAGGGTTATGCCAGAACCTCCAAACTTTTCTTGAGTCCATGTTTTTAACCATTATGCACATCGGGTTAGGAGTGCCCATTTGTAGAATGAGCATGGCAATAAGATTTACCACAAAGGGTTGTGATAAGAATGAAATTGAACCGGCCGGGCGCAGTGGCTCACGCCTGTAATCCCAGCACTTTGAGAGGCCAAGGCGGGCGAATCACGAGGTCAGGAGATCGAGACCATCCTGGCTAACACGATGAAACCCCGTCTCTACTAAAAATACAAAAAATTAGCGGGGCATGGTGGCAGGCGCCTGTAGTCCCAGCTACTTGGGAGGCTGACACAGGAGAATGGCGTGAACCCAGGAGGCGGAGTTTTCAGTGAGCAGAGATAGCACCCCTGCACTCCAGCCTGGGTGACAGTGAGACTCCGTCTCAAAAAAAAAAAAAAAAAAAAAAAAAAAAAAAAAAAAAAAAAAAAAAAAGAATAAAATTGAACCATCCAATGTGTGATTTAGCACCTTGATTTTAGGACTTGCAATAATCACTATTATCTGTCGTTCTTATTTTAGGCGAGAGAACAGGAAACGCAAAGACATAGAGACATAAAAGAGCTTAGGATGTTTTGGGGAAACATTAAGAGGTCCAGCATGACTGAAATACAAAAATAGTTGGGGGAGGTGAAGGGGAATGAAAGGGATGACGCCAGATATGTGGGTACAGATTATGTCCTCAAGTGCCTTTACCTGCAGGGTTATAACTGTGGGAGGTGTCATGCCTTTAAGGAGGCTATTTGAAGCGTTTTGAAAGGGATGACATTGGAAACAAGGACAGCAGTTATAAAGCTACCGCAGAGGTCCAATAGGAGATGAGAACTTGAATAGACTATGGCAGTGGGCATGACAGAGAATGGAAATATTCCAGAAATCTCTTCCCTTTATTTTTTAAAATATTTGTTTTGTTGTTGTTAACTGAGGCTAACAAGAAAGTCCAGATGATATTTGCCGCCTGCTATTCATGGCACCTCCTATATGGTATCAGGATTGCCCAGCAGAATAGGGCAGAAGCAATGATGTGGAACTTCTGAAGTTGGGTCCTATAGTACGTTGCCGCTTTCCCCTCACCCTCTTTGATCTCTGCATCCAATGTAAATCAGCAACCACGTTATGAAGCCACTCATGCAGCCTGGAGAGCATTTCATTTGCAGAATAAATGAGACCTCGCTGCAACAGCCAATACCAACTTGATCATCATGTGAGTAAATCACCTTTGAAGCACATCCTCCAGCCCCAGTCAAGCCTTTATATTTCCATCACCCCAACTGACTTCTTAACTGCAACTTCATATGAGCGCCAAAGCCAGAACCACTCAAGAAAGATGCTTCTGAATTCTTGACCCATAGAAACTGAAAAGTTAGTTACGCTATTGTTTTAAGCCACTAAGTTTTGGAGTAATTAATTACTCCATAACAGTAAACTAATAGAGATTGATCTTATTTGCACATAGACCTGGAATGTTAGATTGATTCTAAGATTCCCATCTTCTCATGTTCAGACCTTGTGTAATTTCCACTTCTGAAGTGTGGATAGAATCTGTGAATATGATGAGATACCACTCCTTTGATTCTGGTTTTTTTTTTTTTTTCAGATATAATTAAGGTTACTAAACAGCTGCCTTTCAGTTAATAAAAAGGACTATTTTGCTGGTGGGCCAGATATAATCATATAAAACCTTTAAATCTGGGTTTAGAGGTCAGGGTCGAATGAAGTCAAAGAATCCAAGCAGTAGTAAGATTCTTCTGCTGGCCTTGAAGGAGTAAACTGCCATATTGTGAAGAGGATTATGTAGTACAGAATGGCAGGTGGTCTCTAGGAACACCAGTCAGTCAGTAACAAGTGACTGAATTCTGTCAACAATCTGGATGAGCTTGAAAGAGAACCCTCAGCTCCATGTAAGGACTGCAGCCATGGCTAACACCTTGGTTTCAACCTTGAGCTAAGAACCCAGCTACCCTTTGCCCACACTTCTGACCTACAGAGGTGTGACATATAAATGGGTATTATTTTAAGTTGCTCCATTTTTGATTATTTGTTAGACAGCAAAGACAACTAGTACACCTGTCTTAGATGATAAGATCTTGGACTTTGAGCTGATGCCATAATAGAATGAGACTCTTGGGGATCACAATAAAGGGAATGTATTTTGCATGTGAGATGGAAGTAAATCACTGAGGGCCAGAAAGCAGTCTTCTTCACTAGTAGCCAGCCTCCAAGATGGCACCCAAAATAATCCTACTCATCCCTGGGAATTCATTCTTTTCTGTATTCCCTTCCTCTCTCTCACATTGAGTAGGGCTGACCTGTGAGAACAAAAGGATACTTTGGAAATGACACTATGTGATTTTTGAGGCTCTATCATAAAAGACATTGCAGCTTCTACCTTAATCTCCTGTGGATCACTCACACTTTGTGAAACAGCCCACATACCATGAAGATCCTTAAGCTGCCCCATGGAGAAGACCCCCCGACAAAGAATTGAAGACTCCCACCAACAGCTAGCACTAATGTGCCAGCCATGTGAGGGAGCCATCTTGGAAGCGAATCTCTCAGCTCTATCAAGTATTCAGAAGAATGCAGCCCTGATGTATATGACTACAATATCATGACAGAGTCAGCTATAATCACCCAGCTAAGTGTCTCTTACGTACCTAAAGAAACTGTGGGCATAATAAAATTTCATTATTGTTTTAAGCTGCTAAATTTTGGGTATATACAGCAATAGGTAACTAATTAAGAGGTGCACAGGACAGTTTCTAAAAATTGAGTCCCCTCTCCAGGTAATAGTGGACAATCAGTTTGCAACAGAAAAAGAGACAGGAAAAAAAAAGAGTCGCTCAGTAGTATTTTAGGGGAGGTTTCCAAACAAGCACAGGCTAAATCTGTGGTTCTTCCTCCCATATTTAATAGATTATATGTCTCTGATGAAAAAAGTGACGGCTAAAAACAAAAGACTTTGACACCTGGACCAGATGAAAAGATTAAGAGTTCTCTCCCCGGGCTCTTCTCCTTAACACCTTGATTATCTTTAACACTCCCTTAACACCTTTCTTTATATGTCTTGTACAAAAACAGCAGCAAAATAGAAGAAAAATCCTTTCAGATCAAATAATGACAAAGTGGAAACACATGCCTCTTAGACACAATGAAAATCGTGATATGAAGGACTCCTTTGTACTGCAGAACAGTGACTGTATTCTGGGAGGAGGAATTTAAATGCCACACAGAAGTGTAACTTCAACTCTGTTAATTTTTCACTGAATTTCAAGAGAAATTTAATGTTTGTAAAATTAGATTGGAAATATAGAGGCCATGCAAATACACAGTTTGAGATTGAAAATAAGCAAATACGTTTAGAAGGGGGTCTTAAATGTAATATGTCTCTGGTTATAAAAATCATAAATGCTAACTATAAAAATTTTTAAATAAAAAGTAAAGAATATACAATTTATCCACAGTCCTCATATTTAGAGCTAACTACTCTTTTTGGTTTTCTATGCATGTGTTATAAAATTGAAATATTTCTGTCATTAAAATGTTGTATTTTTCATCTAATTTAACTAGCATTAATAAAATATTTTCCCTGTGCTATTAAAATTATTTTTAAGCTATATCTAACTGCTGCTTTTAACAGTTTTTAAACTATAAATGTATGCTCAATGTTAAAATCAAAGAGGCAGGGCAGAAACAGGCAAAAATTTGGGGAAAAAACCCCTAGAACTGAAGAATTAACATTCACTTTCAGTGTACTACCTTCCAATCTTAATAATATCCATGTTACACATTTGCATACATATTTGCAAAAATGACATGCTATGTACACTGAGTTTATCTTGCTCTTTTTTGGTTTCAATAAAAAATTTCAATAAAAATATTGTTTACAACATGATTTAACGGGTGCATAGTATTCTATCATATGGACATAATTTACATATTTATGAATAGTTCCCATTGTGGTACAGTTTGGTGGTTTTCTTTAATGAAAATTTTGAGCATATATCATTTCAGTTTTAGATGAATTCCTTAGGATAACTTCTCAAAAGTATAATTATTGGGTGAAAAATGTATGCATAAATTCATAGTGATAGATATAGCCAAAGAATTTCCAATAAATATTGTCGCAATTTATATGTTAGCCAAGAGCGAATCTCCTTCACTGGGAAAACAGGCTATGAGCACTTTCTCATTTTTAGAGCAATCTGATAGACTAGAGATGGCATCTTGATTGTTTTCATTTGCATGTCTTTTATGAGTAGTAAAACTAATTTTTTCATGTTTACTTGACATTTTTTATATGTCCACCTATTAATGTCTTATAGCTATTTAAAGTCACTATGTTTATCCTTTTATTGTCTTGTAAAATCTGTTTATATATTAAATTTATCAACTATTTGTCCATGCATATAGTTTGTTTCAATTTGTGATTTCCTTTTTAATTATCTTCATTCCTTAAATTTTAAAACATATATGTACTCAAATATGTCAGTATTTTCCCTAATGATTTCTTCCTTTGAATTTGTGCTTAGAGGGTGTCACTCTAAACATCCAAGATTATATAAGCATTCAGGATATTTTCCTCTGGATTTATGTCGATTCTATTTCTATAATTGGGTCTTTAAAACTCTGTATATGAACCTTATCTTGAAATAATACGTGAGATGAGAATCTAACTTTTATCCCAGTAGTGTTATTTAAAAGCAAAGGTATTGCACAATTAATACACAGTCACCCTATATAATAGAGACAAGTAAAAAGAAAAAAAAAGAACAAATGCCAACTCTAATGTGAGTTATTAACATTTATTCACTCTCTCTCCCACTCAGTCTCTCTCAGGTTGTCTTGCTTGAAGGTGTGTGTTGGCAGGCATGGGGACAGCCATGTATGCCAGGCACCGAACACAGCAGCTTTACATGTTTGTATTTAATTCTTGACTGGACTTGTGAGGTAGAAATTACTCTGTTTCAAAGATGAGAAAAGAGGGACCTGGAGAAATCAGAGTGCTGGAGATTATAGAGCTCAGAGCCCGGCAAATTTGAGTGTGTATATGAGTTCCTGGAAATGTTGCCAAAATGCAGGCTCTGATCCAGTAAGTCTAGAAGGGGCCTGAGATTCTCCTTTCTAACCAGCTCCCTGGCAATGCTGATGCAAACGGTCTGTGGACCATACTTTGAGTAGCAAAGACAAAGATGACAATTAAATAATGGAACTTGATGTACCCCTAGGTCTTTGGACTTCTGTTTCTTTCCACATTATCATGTTTCCTCTAGCTGCTGTCAGCACATGTGTACTTGTACTTTTAACAAGGTTCCATCCTAAAACAAAGTCAAGCTTTTTAAGCCTCACTTTTATTTACAAAGATACACATAATAACAAATACTTAAGAAATCTGAACGTCAAAATGAGTGATGAAATTTAGAAGGAAAACCTCAAGAGTGTATGTCGCAAAAATGTTCCAAGCGTGCTCTCCAAGGGAACTTGTGAAAATCCATTACTAGAATTAATTTTTAAAACCAGAGGATTATATCCCAAAGAAAACCCAGAAGGGTAGAAATTTTCATAGTTTATATTTAATAATCTACCCATTCTCTAAATATGAAACATTCACAATTCTTGATCGGGTCAATGCCTACTGTGAATGTTTTTGAAATGAGAACATTCTAGTCTCATAATTTTATATCCTCAATGTATTCTTAGGAGGCAGGAAGAAGAAATTATTGCCATTCAATATGAGACTAACATTTTTTTGAAAACAAATCTGAAAAGAAAGAGCATTTCTTCACGCAAATACATATTTTTGATTCACATAATTATATCCACAGAAGACTTAATTTGAACTCAATAAAAATGATCATTTTAAACTATGAGTCAAGTATTGTAGGATATTGCCCTTGGATTGAACAAAAATTACATATGATTCAGACAATCTTTTTTTCTGGTTTGTTCATTAAAATATGACAACTATAAGACATATTACAGCTTAGGACTAGAGAATCAAAAGAAAATTACCCTCCAAAAATGAGATGACAATCCAATGCGAAAAGTAGATTGAACATAGAGCTCATAATTCTACTTCAATACCACTATTTCCTAGTAATAGATCAGAATCATATCACTTTTAGCTGGAAAAAAACCTTAGAGATCATTTAATTCACCCCTTGCTCTTGTTAATGACTTTGCTGTTGCCTTTATTTATAGAAGTAGAAGAGAAGTGGTATTTCTCTTTTGGCATTGGAATTCTACACACAGACATGGTTTTGCTCTTCCAGTTTACTGAGCCATTCTGATGTTCATACTTACAATACAGGTGAAGAGAAGACTATTACAAAGGATGATTTTAGTGGAAAAGAAAGTCAGAATTAAATGTCTCAGTAATCTATAAAAAATTATTTCAGTAGGTGCATGTTTCTCTCATCAATGTGTACGACAGTTAAATGCACAAATCTCCCACACATCAATGGAAAAATAAATCTTGTAGTGATGAGTGCATGAAAGATTTCTTTTCAGAATAGAGGAAAATACACAGTCATAGTTGCTGCAAGTAATTTTGTAATTGCCTTACTCTATTACCAATGTGGCATCTGCTCAATGCACTGAGACCTTTTCCTCTCATCACTGAATTTTGCATTTAATTTGCATAATGTGCCAAAGAAGGAAAATAATGGATCTGGCTGAAGTTTCAACTTAAGTAAATAATGGGGAAGCAATGCAGAAGCATACATCTCCCTAGAAATATATTAGAATACAAGGAAAGTCAACAAGGAGTCTCAAAATGTTCATTTCCAAGTACTGAAACTGCATTTTTTCAAACTTTTACATGAAATCTTGAATGTTAGTCCTCTTTTTAAAATATTCTTTCAAAAGCTTATATTTCAAAGCAAATGAGTATTAATCAGATTTTCTTTTTTTTTCTACAACCCACCCACTTGGTAAAAGGCACTAGATAATGTCCTAAGCATCACAGATTTGGAAATATGAGGAATGGGATAATGAACTAACTTCAGCATTGATTATGTCACATACAAGAGTCCTAGCTCCCCATACAATCTCTTCATCATCTGCCAGATTCTAAATCTTATTCCCAAATTTAGATTCATGAAATGCCCAGCAAGTCTGCAAAATCAGCAATCAGCCGAGGGCCTACACCAAGTGGACCACCTTGGCCATGAGTGCTAAAGCTACAGATCTACATCTACCTTATGCCCTTGGTCAATCTGGGTTTACACATCATGCATTTGTCCAGAGCAGGAGACATCTGTATCTTGCTTGGTATGGAGAATAATATTTTATTGTTATCACTTTTGTTGTGCTTTCTGATAAATCACCTTTATCTCTTTAACTGGTTTCTGGGTAATGGACTAGCACCTTCCTAACTCCAGAGAAATCATTTGTTATTCCTCTTTTCAAGATGCTAGCTCCTAGGACACTTCAAAGTCTCTTATATTTTCAAAATATATGAAAAAGAATACTTGAATTTTTTCACCTCAAATTTCATCTCTGAATATCACATAGGGAGAGATTATAAATAAATTATGACTAAAATCTTCCAGATTTATTTCCCTGATGAGCAAGTTCATTCCTGAATCAATACTGATGTTTTTGTGTGAACTATCAACTACTAACTTTAGAACTAGTAACATTTTTGAAGATGAAACTAGAAGACATTTCTTAATGAGTTTGATGCACCGATAAATTTATCAGTCAGACTTTGTTTCTAAGACTCATAAAATTTATGCTGAGGAACATAGGTGAGGAACAGCTAAAAAAATCTATTATCATCAAGTGAGACCTCATTAACTAGATACTCAAAATATCACAATTGAAGAAATATAAGGGAGAGAGGGAGAAATGGAGGAAAGAAGGGAGAGCAGAAGGAAGGAAGGTGGGAAAGAAGGAAAGAAGGAAGGGAGGGAGGAAGGAAGGAAGGAAGGAAGGAAGGAAGGAAGGAAGGAAGGAAGGAAGGAAGGAAGGGAGGGACGGACGGGGTAGGGAGGGAGGGAGACCCATAGGCAGGCAGGAAGTAGGGAGAATGGAGGGAAGGAGGGAGAGAGGAAGGAAGGAAGGAAGGAAGGAAGGAAGGAAGGAAGGAAGGAAGGAAGAGAGAATGAGTGGGGAGGCATACGGGCAGGCAGGAAGTCAAGCAGGCAGGCTGGGTTGTTTCCATATGGGACTCTTTCTATGCAAAGACAAATATTTCAATGATTCTGAATTTTACCTTGGCTCATGATATGAAATGGGTGCATTTCATAGATATGTGGGTATCTGAGAGATAAACGAATGTTCTTAGACACTTGTGCAGCAGCTGAGGCTGACCTGGCATTCCTACTTGATGCTCTCATAGTTCAAGTCTCAACTACGGTGATTATTTGGAGCAAAGGGACTGGAGGGCCTAGAATTTCCCTCTATCCTACCTCTCTGTGGTAGGATGTATCATCTGGCCCCAAATCCCTACTCCTTATATCTATGTATTTATTCTGAGCCCTCCCATCAAGGGTGGGAGGACCTGCCCCACTGCTTGTCTTTGCCCTCAGTCATGGGATGTCAGTAACTGTCATGACAGAGACTTGAAAATGTGCTTTTGTGTTGGGCTTGTTTTCTTCCACATCTTCCATCTCCACAAGAAGAACACACCCAGGCAAGACCATCGGTCCCAGGAGAAAGATGAGAGAGAATGTGGAATGGAGATGCTCCAGCTCACATATATGTCTGAGTCTATCTGACAGTCACATAACCATCCACAGTTCAACATAGATCAACCAAACACCAGTTGCCCCTTAGATTTGTTAAAAATAATAAATAATTTCTTGTTTTAAGCCACTGTGACAGCTAATAGATATATTTTCCTTTTGCCTTCATGGTGGAATCTAACAAAATTAGTAAGTGTCTTTCAAATTAGAGAAAATGGATACCAGTCTCAAGAGAATGTCTTTGGTCTTTGTCTTTCTGCTCAGTAATTAGCAGAAATGTTGTCACTAAATTATTACAATAGTAGCTATTCACTCAGATAAAATAACAAGAATGAATATAAGTTTTTACAAGAGACTCTCATGGAGGAACTACTATACACTGGTTGATATTGAATAGAGGCTCCAGAACAAACACTGTGCAAGTACAGAAGCAACATAGGAATTTATGCTTTGTTGGCAAGCAATAATGGTTGCAAATTCAATCGTGTTATTCACAAAGACACTAAAAGCATCTGTTTGTTTAAATTGATAGCCATTATAATCTTTTTAAGTGTCTGTCTTTCCAAAACAAGTAAGAAGTGAACATCTTTCATTTCCTAGGGAGAAACAATTCAAGCAAAATTTCAGGCTAATACCTGACAAACAAGAACCTATTTACCAGAAATTGCCAATAAGATATTTTCTTAAAGACAAGAGAGGTGGCTCTCATTTCCTCAGCTCTGCCTTTTCTGTTTCCTAAAGGACAGTTTGTTATATTTGATGTCAAAATAGGCAGTGCAGGAATATAGAGGGTGGTTTCTAATGGTCATACTTCACCCATTCATCTGATTTCTACCATTTCCTTCTCCTGACAAGGAGTTCTTAGGCCTCTGACAGAAATTCCTGTATAGAGTATTCAAAGGTAATTCCAAACAGTTCACAAGATAATAAGGTTAGTAACCCTCCCCCAAACTCATAGGAACATGAGTCATTTGTCTTTATAAGGTAAGATTATTCCCTGATTTTTTAAAAGTATGTCTAATGATGTGTTTTTTGAAGAACAGGATAATCAATAACCAACTAAACTTTAACCAAATTTCCTAAAAATCAACTGAAATCAACTCCTTTTGTGAGCGTTAAAAGGATACAAATTTATGTTTTCACTGCTGGATAATAAAATGGTGTGATGAGCAGTATCATGGTGAGATTCTACACAAGTGAGGCACTCATGAAGGAGCCCAAGGTAATCAAGGAAGATGAGCTCCTGAGTGTGGATATAAGAGCTTCTCAGTTCGGTTCTTGGTTCCTAGATTTCAAGATTGATATGATCAAACTTATAAACTGGTCCTCTAAAAGTACGATGACTAATGCTAAGAATGGGTGTGCAGGGATTGTAGTTGGAAAAGGCCCACAGACTCTTGAACACAATTTGTGAAGAATGGGATATTTGACAGGTTGAATTGGAGTTTATTGAGTTATGCATTGCTCCATTTTCACTGGAATAGTAAGAAGGTTAAAGGAGAAATCAACAAGATATTAGGGATAGCTAAAAGGACCTATTGAGTAGGGTGATTTTCCCAATGATTTGGGGATAATGGGTCACATTTCCTAAAAAATAATGGCTCTCATGGCTTTTTACTGTGAGAATGGATAGGCCAAGCAAAGATAACGAGAATCAGCTTGGGGCCCATGGAGAGGGATGCTGTGAAGTAGATGGATGCATAAACTTGAAAACTTGAGACACTGAAATAAGTCACTTGTTATTAATCTATCTTCATGAAAATGATGCCACTGGATGTAATTAAGAGCACATTTTTCTTAATTGAGGAATTCTATGATGAGATAGGTAGTCTTCACCTTGTTCCACATACATGCACCGCACGGAGTGATTTTTTTAAAAATACATTATATAATAGGGAACTGTTATTTTACTTATTGAAGTTAATAGCTACTATTGTAATAATTTAGTGATAACATTTGTGCTAATTGCTGAGCAGAATATTTAAATGAATCACTTTTAAAATATATACTTGCAAGATGAAAATAGGTTTAAATCCTAAAAGACCACATTCTAATAAAAACGCTGAAAATGAAATCTGAGAATCACATTTAACTAGCTTTTAGTGACAAAGTAAGCAGAAATAATTAGCATAAACATAATTGCAAATAAAATATAAACTGAAGGTCCTCCAAAGAACTCAAACTACAGTATTCTTTCTCATTCAATATACTACCCTACTTAATACCACATAAATTATCATTAGTTTCTGATAAATGCTAACATAACCTTGTTGTTCAAACTTTTTTTTTTTTTTCTTTTTGAGACAGAGTCTCGATCTATCACCCAGGCTGGAGTGCAATAGTGCGACCTCAGCTTACTGCAACCTCTGCCTCCTGGGTTCAAGCGATTCTCCTGACTCAGCTTCCCAAGTAGCTGGGATTACAGGCGCCCAACCACCACACTCAGCTAATTTTTTTTTTTTTTTTTTTTTTTTGTATTTTTACTAGAGACGGAGTTTCGCCATGTTGGCCAGGCTGGTTTCGAACTCCTGACCTCTGGTGATTCACCCGCCTCGGCCTCCCAAAGTGCTGGGATTACAGGCATGAGCCACCATGCCCAGCCCGAAGTTTTGAATACAGGTAAAGCAATAGGGAAGCTGTGGGTTATTTATTTTGATTAAGACAATAACCTATATTTAATTTAGCAACATTTTTAGTATAAATTTAGGAATCAATAGTCTATTTTTTTTTTAACCACAGCAACAATTAAATGAATCACCTACTTTCTTTTCAACAAAGCCTAACAAAGCCTCAGCTGGAGGAGTTTCTAAGCCAGTTGTTAGCCAGTTAATAGACAAAAATGCTAAAATAGGTCATTGACATAGGTAGACTTCCACTTCTACACAACCTTCTCTGAATCTCCCCTATTCCCCCAAACTACCAGTTCAGTTCAGTAATTACATCAAGCAACCATTTGAAACAATGGGAAAACAATCAATTTGAGTGTCTTTTCAATTATATGGAGAAAAAGAGAGGAGAGGAGTAGTGTTCTATGTTTTAGAAAATTTGCATTCCTGTTCTATGGCTAATTTTTTTTTCCCCAGCTCTCATCTCACAGTGTCAGACAATAACTTCACCCTGTGAAGACATATATCACAAAGGATTGTGTTTGGATGTTTGCATTGCCATTCCTTGGGGAGGATCATTGTTAAATATGCAGATTCTCAAAATAAAGGATGGAAAACTTTGTGGATATGGAGCCCCAAATCTGCATTTATAAAAATTATGTTAAAGTTTTGTGAAATCAGGACTGTTTTCCTGCAGATCAGAGTCTTAAAAGAAGAAAAACAACAGCTGGCAAAGGCCTGAGTAGGGCCAGCCTTAGGCAAATTGTGAAGCAGTCCAAATTTAGAGTTTTTATCTCTCAGTTCATTTGAGAGTTTACTTAGAACAACTTGCTTGTCCTCTTGTGCCAGTGCTATTGGCCTCTCTTCTCACTGCCCAGAGGACCACTCAACCCACCCTCCAATCAGCTGAGCATCCCAAATGCAGTCTCCTTACTCCTGAGTGTAATCCCTAACTGGCCACTCCTTCTCTCCCAGGACATTCCCAAGGCTCCATCCTATGCCATCAAAACCATTTCTGTACCTCAGGGGCCTATTCCATAAGGTTGGACATTTCACCAGCAAACAGATTTTAAGTTATTAACCTGTGTGCTTTTTAAAAATAATATTTATAATTTTTATTGTAAAATAATACTTGCTTAAAACAAAATAATTAGAAAACTAAGAAAGTAAGAAGCAAAAAGTCATATCTAATCCCATTCATCATGAGTATCCTCAGCTTACCCTGACCTCTATGATACATAAGTACAAATTCATGTATTGTGTGGGTGTGCAAACTCACACACAGGCATGTGAAGGGCAGTGTGTTGGTTTAGTTTCTACCTCTGGAACCAGATTGGCTGAGAGTGATGCTGGTTTTGCCACCTTTGGCAGGTTACTTAACCACTCTATACCTCAGTTTCCACATCTGTAAAATGGGGATGCTAATAAGACCTAACATAGGATAGTTTTGAGCATGAGTGTAGGCGTGGTTAGCCACAGTATGTGCTGTGGTTAGCACATGCACACTAGAATCAGCTACCTAAATTTGAATCCCAGCTCAACAACTAGAAGATTTCCTTTTTTTTTTTCTTTTTGCTGTGGAAAAGTTTCTTAATATCTCTGTGCCCCAATTTCCTTATCTGTAATATAAGAAACTCAATTGGGTAATGACACATAAAAAGTCAGATGACAAGCAGTTTTACAGCTTCTGTGTTATTGGAATTAAAAGGGCAAGGGAAAATTACAAACTAATGATCAGAGATGAATTTGACATTTCTGTTCTTGGGCTATTAGGACTTCTGGACTAAGGTTAACTTTCATATTATTGTTTTAATCATATAAGAAAAAACAGTCTATATTTTCTAGGGAGGAAGAAGGTAAGCTCTTATCGGGTCCAAAGGGATCCATGACCCAAGCAACGTTAAGAACTACTAGGGCATTAGGTGATCTTCTTGCTCCAACATTCAATAATTTTATATTTTATGCTACCTATTTTGAAATCTACTTCCCTAATTTTTTTACTTGAATGACATCAAATGTACTCCAAACTAGCATTTCTTATACTAAAATCCATGAGACTCTAGTGTCTGTCTAGGTATGCAAAAATAGAGTGCCAGAATTTGGAAAAATAATCCTAGAGTATATTTTTCTTTTATCAAAATCAGATACCATGATGGCCCATTATTTATATATGTGAATAATACTGTTAACTTTTTGTTTTGTTAATTTCTTACTATTTTTTCTAAGTTAGGATTAAGATGAAATTTTAGAAGAAAAATGGTTTTCTATGGTCCTAAAGAGTTCTAAATCACTACTTCAAAATCACTAAATAGAAACTTTCGAGTGAAGCACCAAATATCTTTTAACTTTAGTTTGAAAAGAATAAACTTGTTTCTATGAAGGCTAGTCAGTTCACTGAAACAACCATTGGACAGAATTTTTTGTTTTAGGCATGATGGTTCTTCTATCTACAAGTTCTTTCTCCAGCATTTATCTGAATTTATGCTCTAAGTATGCAAGTTTGTTTTGATATTGATCTCTGTCCGTTGACCTGAGCTCTGATGGGAATGATAGCAAACATGAGATGTCTTTTAGTTCCCTAAGTACCAGATATTTTTAGTTTAGGATTTTTTTTTAACATAACTTATGTTTGTGATGGTTTTGGCACTGTGACGAGGGGAGCCCTTTTGCCAGTCCTGAAAAATCTCCATTGTCTTAAAAATATCCCTCCATGCCATTGATGAAATCCAAAAGAACTTCAAGGATGAAAGGGATGATGCAGCTTCAAAACCCTGACTGGCTTCCTGGAAGGCTGAGTCACTGAGCAGTGCCCTGCGTGTAGCATTCATGGGAACAGCACACAGCACAGCATCATTCTTCTGAGCTGGCGGGGAGCTGAAATTAACTGAAATATCTGCCTCTTGGAGGCTCTTCAGAAAAGGATTTGCTTTCTGTTCAATAACCTCATGGTTCAAGCGGTGCAGTCATAGGCATTAGTGGGATGTGCAGGCAGACACTCTCCTTAGATTTCTTAGATGAAGCCCTTGGAGTCCAGGGGATGCTGAGCAGTGGTCAGCTGGTAGTCTGAAACATTATAGAATTAAAAGCTTTAACTGGACCTAGTAGGATCTAATATTTTCAAATACCCACATGAGTTCAAAAATATGACAATTTTTGCAATTGAAATTGTAAATGTGTTGGCTATTATTTCTTTCTTTGGCTGTCACCTGCATGTAAAAGAGATTTTCTGTGAATTGACTCTGACAAATGCTTTTGAACACCTATCTGATTAATCAACACATTAAAATAGTGCCTTTCTAAAAATAAACCAGCTCTATTTTTATTTCACTTGCCCTTTACCCTCTCACCAATAATTATTCAATGTTGGCTAATAATTAATTGCAATGTAAAAGGACATTTCACTATGCTTAGCAAAGAGCTGGGTGTATGTATAGAATGCTTGACATGTGCCTATGAACACTTACGGAAGACTGCCCTCTGAGTTTGAATGTGTTATTTTTGGTGGTGGTATTTCCTGTGTAACTCTATGGAAATAACAAACCCAGCAGACTGGCGGTACCTTTCACCCTTAGATGCCTGTGGAGCATGCCCTTGGGATAATGATTACAGACACGCCCTGTAACACTTGTTCCTTTCTACTGCGGGAAAGATGTGGGGCTGCAGACAGGAGTTGCTGCTAGAGGCTGATACATGACCTCACTCCACCAGGTTCCCTAGTGGACCTACTCAGAGCAGAGTAAGATGCTGACAGGCCTGCTCTGGAGGACTGCAGTGCCTAGCACGGCAGCAGACATTCTCAGTGAGTAGCCTGAGATTTAGCAATTTCCACTCCAGGTCACCTAAGACTCTCTGGGACAGGCTCAGCCAAGAATAATAACTACCTTGTTATCAGGAAAGGGCAGCAAGCCTTTTCTGTGAAATAGCCTAGTATTCTCTACATTTCTTTCTGGGAGTGAATTTGCAGGATTTTTACAGAAATAAAGGAGAATGTTGGCTGCCCAAACTAGGTGGCTCTTAAAACTTAAGGAAGCAATTTAGTACAAAACAATTTTTAGAATTCTTCAGTAGATTAAACATAAAAGGAAGATGAATATAACTGGAAGACGGTGGTTTTCTCCTGTTTTTTGAAAACTGTATGAGTAACAAATATATTTTGGTAATTCTCCCATGTAGTGTAAATATTCACAATAATTTAAAGGCTCTAAATGTAATTTAGATTTTCAGGATTAAATCTCAGTTGAGCTAAAACAGATTAACTGAAAAACAGAGGTGCCCCTCAGGTTTCTTCTGGTGGTTTACTCAGGGACCCATTGCCACAGACTTTTATAGAGCCAGGAGAAACATGTAGCCTAGGTTCTTCCCCAAACCCAGAAACTCAATGACAAATCTAGAAGAAATGTCACCATAATAGTCTGACTAAAGCTTCAAAAGACACTATTTTGAAACAGAGTCAGTATATTGTATCTAAATTGTCAGGTCTTTGTATGCTCGTATTTATTTAGTAATTTCACTTTCTTTTTTATATCCCATTTCAGATAGTGGTCATTTACTATAGTAATAATGATGTTAAACTATTATTTATTGGTGCTGACTTATATATTTGATTTCATGTACATTATCGATTCTAATCCTCCCACTAAAAAGCAAGTTTTGCTATTACCACTGATGAGGAAACTGAGTCAGAGATACAAAGGGACACGAAAGACATGTAACTATAGTAAAGTGTGTGGTGCAAAGAATACAACCTAAGTCATTCTGACAGGTGATTGCTGCTAGAGCGTTTTGCCTCCAGCACTGTTAAAACAACTGGATTCCTTTAAGCCTTGCCTATGATCTTTTAATTCTGAAATACTATGAAAATGTAATTTGCCAATAATTTACTGTGGAGTAAGTATATGAGTAAGAAAGCTTATTAAATCAACAGTTCCAGTTTCAGTCTCCACTGTCTTCTCAATCATTTGTGTCTTGTTTTTATATAAGTTTTCGGTAAGCAATGACAACTGCATGTTAACAGAAAACCATTTTTAAAATTTGCAGCAGACAGGACTCCTATGAGCACTTATTTTTTGTTTATTGAAAATCTTATTATCTGGATTCTCTCTGATTATTCTACAATATTTTCACCTTGGCACAGAGACATAAATATTAAAACCAGAAGATCACATTCTAGTAAAAGAAATAATGGTGTTTCCATTACTGAGAATAAATGCCTTTTCATATATATTGCAAATTCCAAAAATGTCTTGGAAAATGAGTTAAGGAAGGAATTGCTTATTCCATCACAAAGAAAATCTCGAACAAAATACATTTACATAAGAAAGTACATGAAGACTGGGTGTGGTGGCTCACACCTGTAATCCCAGCACTTTGAGAGGTCAGGGCAGGAGGACCACTTGAGCCCAGGAGTTCGAGGTTACAGTGAACTGTGATGATGCCACTGCACTCCAGCCTGGGCAACAGAGCAAGACCTTGCCTCTAAAAAAATAAAAATAAAAATAAAGAAAAGTTCATGAAGATGCAGCAAAGCTCTGGTATCAGTAATATTCTGAAATAGAAACAGCCATTCCTTCCTTTAGAAAGTCTGTCCTGAGTTTGAGGAGTCTCTGGAGGATGTATGATGGGCAAAGCTGAGGTTGTCACGATCTGCCTAATCAAGTGTCTCTTCCACAGTGTCCATGGGGAGTACACAATGTCTAATGAGGTTTTAGGATGATTTGTTAGACTAAGCCTTCCATCAGACACAGAGTTCTTTCATTAATTATGATTCCACCCTAGAGACTAACTAAGCAGTATGTCCCAATCTTAACAAAAGTCCTCCTGAGCACGTATGAATTTATAAAGTAGAAAGTAAAAGCTGTTTCCACTTTTTGAAGATAATTTGCAACCTGGAAGTCAGACTGGATGACACAAGTCACCCATATCTGGGAACCTAAAGATGATTATAATTTCAGAGGATAAGGAAGGAAGCTTACTTAATTGAGATGTGTAGAGAGAGAAGGGTATCAAGCCAGGAGAATGAGATATGACCCTTGATGCCAGAGAAGAAGATCTTCAAGAGTCACTTCTATGACCTGGCAATGGTTCAAAGATACTATGTATGAAATGAGGACACATTTTTGGAAACTAATGAGCTTCAGTGAAAAAGAGATGAACATATTTTTCCATTTCAGCTAAAAAGAAATTAACCTCCTCAATAAAAATAAAATTAAAATTACAATTAGACATTGTTTTCACTTATCTAAATGATAAATATTAAAATTTTACAATGCAATCTATTTAAAAGTATACTGAGAAAAAGCAAAAATAGTCATGTTAGGGTAAGTTTGGTGTAATTTTTTAGGACAATCTAATAATACCCTTTTAAAAATATGTACTTCCTTTGACTTGGGAATTCCACCTACAAATATTAATTATAGAGATATACTTACTTTATATGAACAAATAAGTAAAAGAATAGTCATCAGTATACTGCAGTAGTGACAAAAGATGGGAAACAACCAACAGACTCCCACAGGCACCTGGTGAAATTATGTCTCATCCATGACATGGACGATACTGTAATTGCTAGATTGGCAGATTTACATGCAGAGTTAGGAATCAATCTCCTTGCTATATCATTAAGGAAGATAAGCAGGAAAGCAGAATATGATATATTATGTCTTAGCATTTGAGTAAACACATAAAAGATCTCCATTAGGAATACAAAAGTAGCAGTTGCCTCCAGGAAAGGGAATTGGATAACTGAGAACTAAAGAGGGGTTCACTGGTCATGAGTATCTTTTGACACTGAAGATCGTGTGCTTGTATCTTCTAGTGAACCCAATTAATCAATTGATCTTTTAGAAAAGACTGAAAAGAAAAGGTATCTAAAACAGTCAGGTTGCAAAGTCAAGTAAAATTGTGTCAATAAAATGGCTCAGAGAAGTGATTCTCAAGTATCTGGGTATCAGAATCTCTTTATAGTCTTAAAAATTATTGAAGACTCACAGATTTCTTGTTTATGTGGAATATTTGCCATCTTAAAACTGAGACCATTATAAATATTTATTTACTAATTCATTTTCAAAAAACATAATAAATGTATTTTCTGTAAAAATAACTATTTTCCAAAAAACTGTAAGAAGAGTGACTTTTTTTTTTATTTTTGCTACCTAATGGAAGACACCTAGGTTCTCATGTCTGCTTCCATATTCAGTCTGTTATGAAATAATATGCATCACATTGTGTAGCTTCTGGAGAACTGTACTGAGAAAATGTACAGTGAAAATGACAAATGACATGTTGGTGTTGTTATGAAAATATGTATGGTCTCACAGACCCCTAAGAGAATCCTGGGGACCATGCTCTATGAGCACATTAGAATAAAAATAGAACTTTGCAACTGACTTGCCATTATAGAAAAAAGATCACTTTCTTTAGCTGAAGTTCACTTTCCAGAACTCTCTAACTCCGTCAGTAATGTCTGACCATCCTAAAACACGAGTTCACAAAGCTCAAAGAAGGCAACGGTGCCTGATAAAAGCAATCTTCTAGGAACGACAGTTTACCAAGTTTAGTTCTCCTGTGAAATAATACTAGCAAAATGTTCTTTGTGTAACATAGTTTCTCACACTGGTTAAACAAGATTATCTTTCAGGAAATAAAATTCTAGCTCTAACAGAGTAATATTTTAATTTAAGAAATACCAAACTATTTCCCATCTCCTCTAAAACTATCATAGTCATATTATTCAATCTCTAGAATGGGAATTGCAGCATCTAAGAAAGCACCTTTTGTAAGAGGCTTACAAAAGTTGTAATTAATGTAGCAAATAACAGTAGTTTATCCTTTCAGCACATTTTTATTGAATTCATGTTATGCTCATTTATTGTGCTCTGGGCTGATGATAGAGTGGTCAGCAAAACAAGCCTGCAACCTGTCTTCATGGAGCTGACGATCTGACTGATAGACATTAATGAAGAAATCTCATAAGCTGATATTGATGAAATAAAACTACAGTAAGCTCTGAGAGTCCATAACAGGGCCACGTGGCAAGATTTGGAGAATCAGAAACACATTATCAGAAAAAGCGAGATTTGAGCTGAGACACAAGGGAAGTATGGGGTTAATAGGCAGTGATGGTGGGGTTTGGAGGTATTCGTCAGCGTAGAGGAAATAGTATGCATAAAAACTCTAAGGCAAGAGTGAGTATGGTGGTTTCCAAGTGCTGAAATTAGGTCAAAATCAGCCAAATCAGAGAGAGCGATGTAAAGAATGATACAAGATGAGCTGTCAATATAGGCATGCATGAGATCATGCAAATTCCTGAATGCCATGGTAAGGATTTTCATATTTATAATGAGAGCAACAGGGAACTATTGAAAGGTGTTATAGACAGTTGTTTGTATTTTGTTGGTATGTTTACCAGATGCAAGATGAGGTGGCCTTGCATCTAGCCTAACGGTTCGTTTTCTCATAATTACCAGTTGAAAGTGAACCTCACCACCTGCTTGTTTGAGGTACAAACAATACTCCTTGACCTCAATCAGCAAAGTGGGATATAACATTTCAGGTCCTCAAAGTGAGTTTTAAAGTGAAATTTTCTTGCTGTCTGCTATCAAAAGCTTCAGGAAAAGTGAATTTTCGGGATGATTACCTAAGATATCTAAGGAATGTCAGCATCCCTCCGATCCTCTGGTTCTAAAAGTTTATCTAAGAGTGAATTAATAACCAGAACTGTCCATGCTAAGAAAATAATAGTATGGCATTTGAATCACCTGCCTGGAGTCCAGCTTCAACATTCTAGCCTTGGCTTCTAATAAAATTTGTTATAAGAAAGAATGCTATGATAGATACCTCTGGATTTGTTGCCCACATACTATTAGGGCAAGGTCTGTTATCTGGAATTTTCCATAAAGTCTCATGTGGTAAAAAACATTGCTGGAATTTTGTACCTAAGACAACATGTTTTTCCTAAGGAATTGGTACATTTCTTCTTTTGCATTAATGAGAGCAAATTATTTAATACATTGCCACATTGGCCCAACCTTGACAGAGTTAAAACAAGTTCAACAGAATTAACTATGATGGCTCTTATGCTTTCTTTCCTCTGCTTCATTCCAACAATATATTTTGCTCATACAAAATCAACCTAAATTCTATTTCATAAGCTCTCTCTAATTCTTTTATGAAGTGATATGTGGAAACATATATACATGTAACAAATGCACATGTTCAGTTTTAAGGAGTACACCCGATATATCCTCAGAAGCTGAAAAAATAAGTTCAATGGGACAATTTCATTCATTACAGACTCCTTTTCTTTTAACTTTGCTAAAAGGTTAAAAGACATGAAAGCATAAATATTTATTTGTATCACTGTAAGAATGACTGACCATTACATAAAATTGGAAAATAATGCATGCCTAAGAAGGGACTACTTACCTTATTGATAGAGTTTTCATTACAAAAATCAGGCTGTTGGCATCAAACATGTGGGCCATGGCCTCACTCCAAACTGCTGAAGCTCATTTGGGATCACAAATGATTTGCTAAAGCCTCACCACTGCTGCCAAAACAGGGAGATTGTGCTGAAATGTACATTTCAGAGCCAAATTTACTGCTTTCTTGGCTATGAAAGGTGAAGCCAGGACAACAGAAAGGAAACCTAACAGTGGAAATAGAGAAGACCCTGGAGTAACTTCAGGAAAAAATAAACCAAGTAAGGAGGCATGGGATGTGTAGTTGCCACTTGTTTTGGGATACATGTAATTCATTTTTTAAGTTATCAACTACTCACACAAATATACACTCATACATATACCTGCATAAACATAGAGCACAATTGTGGTGGGCAGAATTCTAAGATGATCTCCAATAACTCATGCCCTTATACTCTCTCTTCCCAGATGGTCAAGATCTGTAATTTTCTTTTAACCAGTGGAATATGGCAAAGTTAAAGGATTGTTCAAATGTAAGTAGCATCCTTAATCAGTTGACTTTAAGTTAATCAAAGGCTATTCAGGGTTGGTCTGGTCTAAGTAAGTGATTAGCCCTCCAAAAAAGGGCCTAGAAGTCAGAGTTTCTTTCTCATGCTGACCTTGAAGAAGCAAACTTCAAGGAATTTTATAGTGGTTAAGAAATTGATTCTGCCAACAACCACCTGATATGGAAAAAGGAGCCAGAACCTCAGATGAGACCCCAAATTCCCAATTTTTTAATAAAAATCCAAAAGGCTTTTAATTAAAGCCTTTTGAGACCCTGAACAGAAAACCCAGCTAAGTCATGTGCAGTCTCCTGGCCCATGGAAACTGTAAAGTAACAAATGTGTATTGTTTGAAGATGCTAATTGTGTTGTCATTTGTTATACTACAATAGAAAATAATATAATGATGTTTGGTGCTATGCAAAAGGTACCATGCTGAAAGCATACACTTTGGTTACTTAATTAGTACAACTTCAGTATTTGAATATAACCTAAGAAAAACCAATGGGTATTGACAAACACACAAATACACAAACGTATACATCCATACACACTCAAATTTGCCGTCAAGGGAGAAAAAGTCAACTTGTTTTCATTACCCACACCCTCAAATTTACTTCATCTTTTGTCAAACTCATCTTAGTAAAAGGCAAATGTTTTCATTTTTTGGACTAGTTGGACAATTCTAGGTCCAGCTAGAAACCTCAGAATCATCACTGACTACTTACTGCCCCTCATCCCTTCTAACAAATTGGTCACCAAATCCTACTATTTCCTTTTAATTATTTTTCATCCCACTCTTTAACTCAATCTCTACTGCCACTCATGAGTTCTTCTTTCTACCAAACAATGCTTCTCTCTGATTTATCTGTTCATAGATTCCTCACCTCCCCTCCACAAAGCCCACGACCTCCCTTTCAGTCTTACAGGTGCTCCCTAGGTCAATGGGAAGGAAGTGAAGGTAAGTCAAGTAGAATCAAACTTGGCGATGATGGGAGAAGAAAGGCTAGAGATGAGATAACAGACATGCCTAGGAAACGACAGATGAGTTTATTGACCTTGTTATGAATTCTGAGCATTATCCTGTAAACAATGCAAAACCGCTGGTGGATTCACAACAGAAGAGTTACACACACACACGAGCACACATGCACATACACAGCATAGTCTTTCCTTGCAGGAAGGAAATGAAGGTTCTGTCACAAATCAGCAAGTTTTTTGCAATAAAAAGCTACTTACTAGCTCTGCAACCTCTTGGATAGACTAGTCAAATTATTTTTTCCAACTTTTTATTGTGTTAAAAATACACATAAAATTTACTATCTTAATTTAAAAATCATAATTTTTGGTGAATGGAATTTAGAATCTGAGATAATAATAATGACTGTATAAACCCTGGATAGTAATGGTTCAATTGAACTTAGTTCTGGTTTTTTCTCCTCCCTTTTGCTAACGGTAAAACATGAAACAATATTCATCTTGCCCATTAATATTGAAGTAAAACTTGCTGAGGCAGTTTGGTCTCCAGGAGTGTGCACATTTAAATACTAAAAAGTTAACAGCTACCTAGAAGCTAGGAAACAAAGTTAGAAGAAAAAGAAAAAATAGGTAATATTTTCACCTTTGGGTAATTAAGTAGTACAGATCAATAGAAAAAAAAAAACAACAAAACTCCTACTGACTGGTAAGAAATGCCATAGACTATGGGTACTCTCAATGAAAATGGAAGGTTTTTTTCATATGACGACTCTATTTTCACACTCTTGGATACAACGAAACAATTAGAGACTTCATGTCTCCATCTCTGAATACTCTTGTGAACAAAATGGCTATGTCTAACCAGATACGCTACATTTAAATTGTCATAGGTACATTTCTGGGGCTGAAACGCTATACTTTTCCCCTTCCTTCATTTCTTGTCCCTCCTTATGTCTACAAAACAGTGTTTGGAGAAAAGAAATATATACTACATAGAGTCAAGTCATTAAGTCTAATTCCAATTCTCTAGTTTGTAGTTTCAAAGGAAAAATTCCGAAAATTTAAGCAGAGATAGAGAGAACATTTTTCTAATTTTCTGCACCCAGATGACACAGATTTTTAAGGGATGACACAGTCGGGGAATGACTGGGCAGATCTTGAAGCAATCTGGTAGTCACATGGAATCAGCCTTTTTTAAGGCCACACTCACATTTTTGGGCTGTAATTGTTTGAACAGTGTAGAAAAGTGTCAGAGCTGCTAACTGCACAGCTCACCAGATGCAAGAGTGGGATTTGCCACTCCAACTATGCAGAAGCTTGGATTAAGCCAAGAATCTGGAAGGAGAAAATACGAAGAGGCTTTCCTTCTCCAAGGCTTAAAAGGGCATGAGATTCTATTAGGCTGAACTATGTGAAATTAGCAATATTTTACAACTTTTACCTACGAAGTTGGTTCGACCCAGTACATTGCAGAAATGAAGAGGGAGAATGTGCTTTAAAATACTGATGTAATAACTCATACATGTCTCTAAACCAAAGCAATAAAAGTACATAAGGAGAAAAATACTGTGTATGATGATACAGTCAACAGGCCATGGCTTTTACATTCACTTTCAACTCTGCTGGGTATGTTTTTGAAAACTAGTGACTTATGCCAATACTTCCATTCTAACAAATATTCTTAAAAAGTCAAAAAGAGTTGTTGAAATTTTGAAAAACCAAGTAATCTAGTAATAATACAGAACAACTTTGTATTGTTAATAATTGCATATATAAGCAGCAAGATTTAAGCTGGGCATGGTGGCTCACACCTGTAAGTTCAGCACTGTGAGAAGCTGAGGTGGGAGGACTGCTTGAGCCCAGGATCAGTCTCGGCAACATGGTGATACCTTGTCTCTACAATTTTTTTTTTTTTTAAATGGCCGAGTATGATAGCTCCCTATGCAGGAGGTTGAGGCGGTAGGATCCTTTGAGCCCTGGAATTCAAAGGAACAGTGAGCCATAATCATGCCACTGCACCCCAGCCTGAGTGACAGAGAGACCTCATCTCAGAAGAAAAAAGTAAGATTTAGAGTTGGTGAGTCCAGTGAGATGTTAGTTTTCACATAATGTCCCTTCACTCTGCTTCTCAACATCTCCATGGTATTTGCACAAACATGAATATTCTCATTGTATTATTGGAAATTTTATCTCATCAATTCCTTTCGACACCATGAATAAAATTGAAATATGAATACTGGAGAATTCTAATGTGTGCCAGAAGGGAACCTCAACTTCTATAAGAAAGTGTTCTTATTGAGGAAACAATTTTCACTTAACAAGACTGTAGATAAAAGAGTTATAACTCAAGAGTGATGATATTCATTAAAGAAAAAAGACCTGTGTTTCTTTACTCTCTCTATTGGTTATGATTTCTTATCTATTTTTTTAAAAAATAAAAGTATTGGGTGAATACAAAGTAATGCTATATGTAAAAAAAGAAACAGCAATACTGTACCCTTTCCTCACACAAAGAAAATATTTGCTTCGGAACTGGGTCCTTGCCTTGGCTATGTCAATTATTACAGTTTTTCTCCCTTACATTCAATCATCCCAAGGACTTTCCAACCTGACTTGGTGACTCCCTCTTCCCTTTCTCATATAGATGGGACTAATGGAGCATTAATCTGACTGTGAAATGATTCAATTTCAATTTTTCTAACCTGAGGCTATAATTATTTTTCTTCTTAGACCAGTAAGCAATGAGATTCATTAAAGAGAAACTCTGTGGGGCAGAGGTCCCATCTGAGGTCCAATCTGATAAGTGCACAGTGTACAAAAGTTTGCAGATATCCTCCTTTTCCAGGCAATACAGAAAGCTCCTGGTTATCTGGTAAGCTTCTCTTTCCATATACGAGTGATTAAGGATCCCATTTACAATATCTACAGATTCTCTGCTCTTTTGGTGATATACAAATCATAAGAGTGTCCAAGATAAACTGTCCTTCGTTCAGAGTTCATGTTTCAAATAAACACAAGAAGGAAACTGTGGCCGGGTATGGTGGCTCATGCCTGTATTCCCAGCACTTTGGGAGGTCGAGGCGGGCAGATCATGAGGTCAAGAGATCAAGACTAACCTGGCCAACATGATGAAACCCTGTCTCTACTAAAAATAACAAAAATTAGCTGGGCGTGGTGGCACGTGCTTGTAGTCCCAGCTACTCGGGAGGCTGACGCACGAGAATCACTTGAACCCAGGAGACCGAGGTTGCAGTGAGCTGTGATTGCACCACTGCACTCCAGCCTAGCGACCGAGTGAGGCCTCCGTCTCAAAAAAAAAAAAAAAAAAAAAAAAGAAGGAACCTGTATCTTGCTTGAAAAGCACAGAGTGAAAATTCCTCCTTAGGTCCCATCACTCACATCACTCACTCCTCTTTTCCTCCTTGCACTTTAAATGGTGTATCCCTGGCTTCCATCCTTGAGATTTTCCCCACTGGCATCCCTTTTTGGGTGTTCTTTCTGATGCTTATCATATTTTTCTAGTAACTTCCAACAAATCCACACCATTCTCTCAATTCTTCTGAGTGCCTAAAATCTGATGTATTGAAAAAACCTGAACTTTGGAGTCATAAAAATTCTAGCATTAGCCATAAAAAAGATCATGTCTCATGTCTCATAAAAAAGATCAAGATCATGTTTCATGCAGGGATATGAATGGAGCCGGAGGCCTTATCCTTAGCAAACTAACACAGAAACAGAAAAACAGATACCGCATGTTCTCACTTAGAGGTGGGAGCTAAACGATGAGAACACATGGACACATAGAGGGAAATGGCACACACTGGGGCTTTTTGGAGGCTGGAGGGTGGGAGGAGGGAGAGGATCAAGAAAAATAACTAACAGATACTAGGCTTAATACCTGGGTGATGAAATAATCGCTACAACAAGCCCCCATGACACGTTTGCCTATGTAACAAACCTGCATATCCTGCACATGTATCACTGAACTTAAAAGAACAACAACAACAGATATATTCTATAACTTTTCTAAGTTCCATTTTCCAGGTCTGCATCTAGAGAAAAGGGTATATTTCCCACGGACTGTTGAAAAGATTAAGTGAACTGTGATCTGTGCAAAGCTTCTAGGGGTACCAAGCCTCACAAATTAATAAATGATAGTGCTGAGGAAATATGATAATGATGATGATAGTGATGGTGATGATGGTGATGATGACAATAATCTACTGAACATTTCCATTTGTGTGTTCACTAGCAAACTCTTCAGCTTTCTTCCCCTGACCTGGTCAGTGCTACCATCACTCACCCAGACGGCTGAGTACATACCTTAAGATTTCCATCTCTTTATTCTTTATCCACCTGCCTTTTTGTAATTGATTGCTAAGAATGGACAAACCTAGCCTAATAATATCAAT
This sequence comes from Theropithecus gelada, assembly GCF_003255815.1. Taxonomy (NCBI): domain Eukaryota; kingdom Metazoa; phylum Chordata; class Mammalia; order Primates; family Cercopithecidae; genus Theropithecus; species Theropithecus gelada. Next base: position 56,787,795 of record NC_037673.1, read on the forward strand.
CTATTTATTCCACTGCTCTAAGTTATACCTCTATCTGCTATACTGGATTTGTATCACAATGTCTCAACTGGACTCCTCTATCTTCTGTCTTGCTTTATTTTTATTCCCCCACTATGCTACTACCAGAGGAATCTTTCTAGAGGACATTGATTATGTTTCTCTTCAACTTAAAACTCTTCTATGTGAGGAACAATTGGGATAGTGTATGTCAATGCACCTTCCTAGGCTTTTTAAATAATATGTATTTATGTCAATGCAGTTTTCACAGGCTTTTTAAATAATGATCTATAAATAGCTGTTCTTAGTGTTATTATCTTGGAAAGATGTAGAAGTTTTTATCTCATGGAAAGGGAAAATTATTGTTGCATACTTATCCTAATACTAAGATGAAGGGACAGGAAAAGGATAGGACAACAACAACAAAAATACATAGTAATTGTTCTATACATTAATGGCATTATGAAAACAAATATTTAGAACAAAAAATGCATACAAAGAACCACAATATATGAAAATATGTATACAATCCTGGTTTGAGAGAAAGTATCTTTGTTTATACCATATTTACAACTCTACATGAAAACACAATACCTTGATTCTAAGAAAATGAAAAGTTAAAAAATTATTCTTATCAGGTATGGTCATAAGAATATTCATCCTAGAGAAACAAGCAAAAGAAAGACAATGAGGTGTTTATTGTTGTTGCTGTTTTGTTTTGCCTGCATGTTCGTTTGGTTGTTTGTAAGAAGTATATCAAATGCAAAGGCTTGTTAAGTGTGATTAACAGATTATTATGGTATCTATGCAGGTAGAGTTAACCAGAGGTAAAAGCACATGGTAGATATTTTTTAAAACATACAATTGATAAAAAGGATAAAAAAGCTTAGACAATAAACATACATGTTCATAAGTGCAGCAATCCACCATGGCACACGTAGCAATCCACCATGGCACACGTATACCTATGTAACAAACTTATGCATTCAGCACATGTATGTCAGAACTTAAAGAAAAAAAAAGAAGAAGAAGAAGAACAAAAAACTTAGATAACTTTGCTGGGCGTGATGGGTCACGCCTGCAATCGCAGCACTTTGGGAAGCGGCGCTTGAGCCCAAGAGTTCAAGAGCAGCCTAGGCAACACGGGAAACCTCATCTTCAGAAACTTCGTCTCCACAAAAAATATAAAAGTTAGCTGGGCATTGGTAGCATACACCTCTGGTCCTAGCTACTTGGGAGGCTGAGGTGGGAGAATCACCTAAGCCCGGGACAAGGAGGTTGCAGTGAGCCAAGATCACCCCACTGCACTCCAGCCTGAGTGAGCAAGATTCTGTCAAAAAAAAAAAAAAAAAGAAAAAAAAAGATTTAAAAAAGTTTAAAAAAAAAAACAAAAAAAAAAAAAAAAAAAAAAAAGGATAATTTTGCAATAATAACACACCAGCACCACTCCCCAAACTCACCCCTCAACCCCCGACACACATCAGTTTTTGAAGAATTTCCAGTGATGGACAGGTACAGAAATAATTAAGATTAGAAAACCAAAGCTGGAAAGGCTGGTATAGTAACTTCCTAGTTAGAGAGAGAGGGCAGGACAGGAGAAGGGGGAAACTACTGAAAAAGAAAGTCCATTGTCTTTATGATGTCCCCACGAGGAAGTAGTTTGAAGTGTTAGTTTTCATCTTTTTCTAGTGAGTTGAGAAAACCAATTTAACTAAATTAATGCAATTAATTAGTGGTGGCCTGAAATGCAATATATCTACCCATGCTTTCACAATCAAAAAGCATTTGTTATGCTTAATGTAATGACACAAGTGATCTATCCACAACACTGCAAATTTCCTCTGCAGATGAGTGTTTTTCAAATGTTTGCCTTACCCAATATTTCAAACTTTCCCCCACTCAAACAAGCTAAAAATTACAAAGAACAAAGGAAAACAAAATTGTAAGGTTTTAAATTTACCTTAGGTGTCCAAATATTTATGGATTCTTATTTATTTATTTACTTATTATTTTTTCAAATAGAGGCACGATCTTACTATATTGCCCAGGCTGGTCTTGAACTCCTGGGCTCAAGCAATTTGCCCACCTCGGCCTCCCAAAGTGCTGGGATTATAGGTATGAACAACCGTGACTGGCCATGGATTAATTAATTATACTTTTCGCAAATACATGTAATTTAAAAATTACTTTAATAGCATTAAGTCAGTCAGTCGACAAGATCTATCATTTCCACTTTTAAAAAATCTCTCTTAAATTCATCTCTTTCTGTCCATCCTTTACTGCCACAGTATCAGTTTCAGACTATCACCATTTATTTCTCATCTGGTTTACTGCAATAAACACCTAAATCACACCTTTAATTTCTTCCCACTCTATGGTACACATATCTACTAAAGTAAGTTTTTGTGTTCGTTTGTTCGTTTGTTTGTTTTTGATACGGAGTATCGCTCTGTCGCCCAGGCTGGAGGGCTGGAGTGCAGTGGCAAGATCTGGGCTCACTACAAGCTCCGCCTCCCGGGTTCACGCCATTCTCCTGCCTCAGCCTCCCGAGTAGCTGGGACTACAGGCGCCTGCTACCAAGCCCAGCTAATTTTGTTTGTGTTTTTAGTAGAGACGGGATTTCACCGTGTTAGCCAGGATGGTCTCAATCTCCTGACCTCGTGATCTGCTTTCCTCGGCCTCCCAATGTGCTGGGATTATAGGCGTGAGCCACCGCGGCCGGCCCTACCAAAGTAAGTTTTAAAAAATTTAAAGCTATCCACATAATTTCCCTGCTTAAAACCAGTCAGTGCCTCTCTTAACATCTTATAGGGAATTTAAGGAATCTTGATCAAAGCCTTATTTCCTCTTCTTCCTTTTCCTTGCCAGCCCCATCCTACACAGCCTGAACTCCATATATATTGAGCTACTCTCTTAGGCTACTGTCTTGGAAAATATTAACCATTAGATACTACAGTTTTTAGCTATCTACTTAAACAATTTCTACTGTTTAATAATCAGATGGCAGTCATATTCTGTTAAACGAACTACTAGTGCACATTTGAGGACGCTATCGTTGTATTTCCGTTTGGTCTTCTATCATTTGAAATTTGTAATTTGTTTGCATTTATTTTTCATAGGCAGATTTGTATAATAGAAGATCCAAAATACTCATTAATTAACTACATCAAATATTTAAAGCAAATGCTTAGACACAACCGGCATCCAAAGCAATAAAAAGGCTGCCAGACTGGTTGAGGGCCAACACTGCTATATGTTACTGCTTCTTTTTGTTTGTTTTTTGAGATGAAAGTCTCGCTCTGTCACCCAGGCTGGAGTACAGTGGCACAATCTCTGCTCACTGCAACCTCCGCCCCCCCAGGTTCAAGCGATTCTCCTGCCTCCGTCTCCCGAGTAGCTGGGATTACAGGCGCATGCCACCATGCCCAGCTAATTTTTGTATTTTTAGTAGAGACGGGGTTTCACCATGTTGGTCAGGCTGATCTCGAACTCCTGACTTTGTGATCCACCCGCTTTGACCTCCCAAAGTGCTGGCATTACAGGCATGAACCAGTGCTCCTGGCCTGTTATTGCTTGTCTACATACTCCCACTATGTCCTCATTATCTACTTTATGGGTTCAAACATTTCTGACATTTTTTTCCTTGAGGCAGGGTCTCACTCTGTTGCCCAGGCTGGAGTGTGCAGCACAGCACGATCATAGCTCACTGTAATCTTGAACCCCTGGGCTCAAGCGATCCTCCTACCCCAGCCTCCTGAGTAGGTGGGACCAATCAGAGGTGCACGCCACTACACCCAGCTAATTCTTGTATTTTTTGTAGAGACAGGGTTTTGTTCTGTTGTCCAGGCTGGTCTGGAGATCCTGAGCTCAAGTAATAATCCCGCCTCGGCCTCCTAAAGTGTGGTGATTACAGGTGTGAGTCACTGTGCCTGGCCTGAAACTTTTCATGAAAAAGATATAATAACAAAAATTCAAATTCAAAGGGGTATCTTGTTCATTATTGTCAAGTCAATAATCTAATTTGGTCAAATCAGTTAAAACAATCTCTGGGGAAACATTACACTGAACTTGCTTGACAAAGTTACTTCAGTGGCCCATCTTGTTATCTCTTAAAGCTAGCTAAGGAGATAGAAATGTTTAAAAGAAAGCATTTTTGATATATGACATCACAAAGCATACTACTTCTTCAGCATCTTTTGTATAATTAGTAAGACCTATGATCATTATGTTTGAGCTCATTGGAAATGAAATCGCATTCTACCAGGGAGTAAATGGCAATGCACTTGAGTCTGGGGTCCTCATGTCATGACTGCCACTAAAAACAAACACACACAAATTGTTTTCCCTAAATAGATTTTTTTTTCTGAAATATTGCAATAGTGAGATTATTGAGTGTTTATGTGACCTGTTATTACTGTGTCTTAATTTTTTGTGAAATATTTCATGTTGATAAAATATGCCATGTCAACAGAAGTAATGACTATCTAACAGCATCCACATCTTACTACCCCCAAAATAAAAATAATACATCAAGTTAAAAAGGAGCATTTATGAAATTATAAGTGCCATTTTGCCAGGATGATGATACATACTCTTCTTCTTATGAATGTTAAGGGTATTAGATCATTTTTGAACTGGCAATTATTTTATCAGTGAATAAATTTATTTATTTTTACTTTTGGGTCTTAATGTCATGCGGAACTACCAGATGCCAATCACAGGAGTAGCTATGGGCATTTTATGTATGTTTAACAGAAACAGGATGAATTGAGCCAGAATATTTATAATTTATTAATAAATGTTAAATAATGCATAAACACAAATAATCATAAAAACACAAAGTAACATTGAAATTAGTATCTAATGCCTTCATTGTCGTTTTTTTATTTGCCATCTCCTTAAATATAACTCTTCTGCAACATCATCATTATGGCAATCCATGGTGCCACTTCTTCACTGACTTCCTGTCCTTTAGGTTTCTTTCCAGAGATGATATTTGTATCTGTAAACTCAAGTGTCTTTAACATAATATAAATTGTATAGCTATTTCTTAACTCTTTAACAGAATAAAGCACATGGTAATTTGGAGTTGTTTTCTACTTCCCTTAATGGTACATTCCTAACTTTATAAAATTGGCAACTCTGGAGTTCAATTACTTATTAATAATTCTTTCACTTCAAGCAATGTATAAATACTGTGTTTGAATGTGAGCAAAATTAACACAGTCATTGTTTTCATAGGAGTTTATAGTTTGGTGAAAGAAACTGGCCTTATCAATGATTATACAATTAAACATGTAATTGAAAATATAATAAATGATATAAAGGAGAACTATATGGTATGACAGATTTGGGAGATCTGAAAATACTTCATCAAAAGAAGTAATGCTTGAATCAAGATCTGAAGTATGAGTAGATGTTATAAAAACTAATGGGTGTGGAGGAAAAGGCATTTCAGGCAGAGGAAACACGACATAAAGAAGCACATAATTCAACACAAAGTTTGGCCTATCCCATTGAAGCCTTGAACATCTTTTTGTTTCTCACAAACTGTGGGTCTGTTGATTTATTTGGATATTTCAGCTATTTATGGCAGTTTCTGAGTTGTTAATATGAGTTTCTTAGACCCATATTCTACATGAGGGACATCATTATACTCTATTACTTTCCAAACATCTGATAAGAACAGGGTATTTATCCATGTTGGATGATCTTTCTTCAGTGTCTATAGTAGCAATGGCCGTGACGAGTAACAACATGATTTCTGGACAGTAGAGACCCCAGCCTACTGATCATTAGACAAGAACCTGGTCCTCAATACAACTGAAAACCCAGGTGGTGGGAATGATTGAGTGGGAGTAAAACAAAAATGTGTGTATAGAAGAGTCTAAACTTTTACTTTATGTTTTAATGATTTAAAAATACCAACACTGAATTCTCCTTTCCCTTTTTTTTTTTTTTTTTTTTGAAATAAAAAAAAACAGAGTCTTACTCTGTAGCCCATGATGGAGTTCAGTGGCACGATCTTGGCTCACTGCAACCGCCGCCTCCCAGGGTCAAGCAATTCTCGTGACTCAGCCTCTTGAGTAGCTGGGATTACAGGCATGTGCCACCATGCCTGGCTAATTTTTGTACTTTTTGGTAGAGACAGGGTTTCACTATGTTGGCCAGGCTAATCGTGAATTCTTGGCTTCAAGTGATCTGCCCGTCTTGGCCTCCCAAAATGTTGGGAAGCGATCTGCCCGTCTTGGCCTCCTAAAATGTTGGGATTACAGGCGTGAGCCACCATGCCCAGCCTCTCTTATTCCTTTGGTTCCATTATATCACAAATAAGGGAGACCCAATTTGGGCTGGTGTCCCAGAATTCTGAGCCACACTTGAGAATTAGGTTGGGCTTGCTTGAGGGCTACATTACAGGAACAGAGCAGGTCAAAAAGCAATATTTGAGCAAGAAACTAAAATAAGACCTTATTTTTTAATCCTAGGGACCGGAGAATGCATACAGCATCCAAATCAAATTCAGGTATTTGGATGAGAACAAGAGGTTGAATGTGGGATACAGGAGAGTGAGTCTAGAAGAATTCCCCAAGTTGAAGAATGCAGCTTCTTTTAATGGTGCACACTTAGTGTTCAGTCCTAAAGAGAATGCCCTGTTAAGAATGCTAACTAGGGCTCCAGTGCTGATAAGATTTTCAATGAATGGAACTTAGACAACAGGCCATCAATGTGTAGTTTTGTAAGAATCAGTCATAGTTGTAAGAAACATTCATACCTATTTCAAACTTTATAAAGTATAGAAAAATTGTTGAAACTGTAACACCATATCACATAGCATCCTTATTATAAAACACCACAGAGAAATATTTCTTTTAATTCTCGGAGTTAATAGCAATATATTTTACCAAGCAACTCATTTTTTAACTTACCATAAGTTAACTTAAGATATGAATCTTAAACCAACAGTGTTCCCTTCCTTGGATTAGTTGATAGGAAGCTCAGAACCAATTTGTGACTCATTTCTATCCAATTACTCAAGAATTTATGAAATACATTTTTCCTTTCATAGTTCACACTATTTTCATGCTGTTGTCTCTTCTCTTTGATGTCCTCATGTTTATCTTTTACTAAATTGTTTTATGAAACACAATCCTTTGCTTTTTGGGGGGGATAAGAAACAAGTGAAATACAAGTGAAATATATTAAATGAAATAAGTTGAAAATATTGTTTTACAAAAGGAGAAAATACATGATTTTTGCTTATTATAAATACAACACATGCTCATTTTAAAGGAAATTGAGTAAGAGAAGAGAACACAAAACAAAATCAAAGACCTCTCAAAATATCCTCTCTTCACATACCTGTAACAGTTTGGTGGTGTTTCCTGCCTAGACAGAATATATATGTATTCTCTCTCTGTCTGTGTCTCTCTCTCTACATATATATATAGTACTGTTTCTGTCTCTCTCTCTCTCTCTACATGTATATGTATATAGACATAAATATACACACACACACACATATATATACACACACATACTCATGCCACACATACACCTACACACATAACTACAAGCACACATGTACACAGACATAAATACGTGTAAATATAAACATGCATGAAAACACATGGGTAAATGATAGCATATTCTGTCATCTATTCTCTAAATTGCTTTTTCCACATAACAACTTGTAGAGTTTAAAATTACATTTCAATAATTTTAATACATGCAGCTCTCAATACAGATATATCATCATTTATTTTACAATTTCTGTCCTGAAAGATATTTGGGTGGTTCCCAGATGTATACTATTATATGTAATATTGCAATATAGTACTTCTTTGCTCACTTATTCAATTATATTCTTAGGCTAAGTTTCTAAACATAGAATTAATGGGACAAAAGTATGCACATTAAAATATTACATATTATTTGATTACCCACCAATGTTTTCCTGATTTATATTTCCTGATTTCCTGATATATTGGTCACTGAAAATGTACATACGAAAGTGGCTATGTCTGTACACCATTTCAAATTCTTTTAAATTATTCATCTTTTTCTGAAATGATAGACAAAAAATTAAATAACATTGATGTTTCAGTTTTTATTTCTTTGTCTGTTCGTGAGGTAGAAAAACTTTTCAACTGTATATTTGTCATAAATTTTTCTTCCTTTTTGAATTTTCTGTTCATGGCCTTTATCTATTTTTCTCTTAAGTTTTTAATCTTTTTTTATTCAGTGCTCTTTATTACAGTATGAATGAAGTTAGAATCATTTTTTAATTCCATAAACCATTAAACACCTATATTAAATAATTTATCATTTTCTTGCTGATTTGGAATGCTACCTTTACTAAACCCTAAATTTTCAATATATGCATGAGCCTTATTCTTGACCATTTATCCATTTGGTTGAATAATGGGTTTATTTCTAAATTATTATCATGCTGTTTGAATTAATAGCCTATATAATATGTTCTGCTATCTTATAAGGAAAAACAGTCTTTTTATTTTTTCAAAACATTCTTTAATATTCTTACATTTAAGCCAAATTTGAAGTCAAGTAATCCCCTAAAATCCCACTGGGGATTTTTATTTTTAAATATGTATCTGACTTTATCTGTCTGAAGTGTTGCATTTTTCTAAAATCCCATTTCAAACTGCTTACTTTCAGTCACCCCAGTGATAATCTTACTCCATTGGTATAGTATGTTCTCATAATTTTTCCCTTAGTGAATCAGCCAATAACTTAGCTTTAGAACATGGTGCCTTAAATTTTGTGGATAAAAGACTCATTGAGAACTAGATAAACATTCTCTCAAAAATGTGTGCCTACCTCCAAATGTAATGAATCTTGTAGAGCCAAATAACCCAAGGTTAAGAATTTACTCTATAGAGGCACTTCTCTAAATTTACAAAGGTGGCTTTATCCCATCAGAGTTATTTTCATTCTTATGTTGTTTTTTTCATAAGTTAGATCAAAACTGTTATTTCTCTTCATAATATTATAATTTCACTCTGTCTTCATAATCTTAACTCAAATTATAGGCTGCTTCTTCTCATACTAACATATACTCACAGTATCTCTTGTTTCATCACAGTGCAATAAAAAAGATCACCAGACCTTTTTGGTTCAAGTACAAGTTCTATCTTTGAACATGAATATGTGTCTATTTTTCTGAGATTCAATATTCCCTTCCATCATCTATAAAATGGGTAAAATAACCACTAACCCTGTGTGTTTCAAAGAGATTATTAAGAAAATCAAATATATCCTATCTGAGAGAGCACAAACTAAAAAGACAAGGTTTCATTATTATTTCCACATTTAAAAGCTCATCATTTATTAAAAATCTATATAAAACCATTCACTGTGCAAGGTCCTAATGTACCTAATGGGGAAAACATATAAAACAAATAATTAAACTGCAATTGGTAACTGCTAGAGTACAAATCATACACAAAACTATGGGAAAGCCCAGAAAAGAAAAATATTCCCACTTTGGGAGATTGAGGCGGGTGGATCACCAGGTCAAGAGTTCCAGACCAGCCTGGCCAACACAGTGAAACCCCGTCTCCACTAAAAATACAAAAAATTAGCCGGGCGTGGTGGCGGGCGCCTGTAGTTCCAGCTACTTGGGAGGCTGAGGCAGGAGAATCGCTCGAACCCGGGAGGCGGAGCTTGCAGTGAGCTGAGATCGCGCCACTGCACTCCAGCCCGGACGATAGTGTGAGACTCCGACTCCGTCTCAAAAAAAAAAAAAAAAAAAAAGAAAGAAAAAGAAAAGAAAAATATTCCTTCTTTGTGTAGGAATATTCGCAAGAGGGTAACACGAATTGAGTTTGAAAAGATATTCATGAGTGTTCTGAACAGGTAAGGAAGGGGTGTTGTAGGGCATAGGGAAAGCCATCCAGAAAGAAGAAACAGCCTCAGCAAGAAAGAGAGGTGTGAAAACGCACAGAGAATTCAGACCATGGCCAGAATTTAAGTGTGATTATTTCATGGGGTTTACAAAAGGGGATAAAAGTTAGACTTTCTGCAAGAAAGACCGACTGGGCTAACATTCTGAAGAGTCAAACTAAGAAATTTAGACTTTATCTTGAAGGCAAAGAGAAATTATCTTAAGATTTAGAAGAAGAAGAAGATGATGATGAAAGTGGTAGCCTGGGGTGTGGGGGAAAAAAAAAAAAAAAAAAAAAAACGGAGTGTGGAGAGATTGGAGCTAGAGATCACTTACAGACTAGTGTGATAGTTTAGTGAATAGAGGATAAGTGCTTGAACGAGGGAAGTGGCAAGGGAAAAAACACAAGAGTTATTTCTGAGGAAGATTCAAAAGATCTTGGTGGTCTTTGAGATCCAAAGTTAGGGGAGAGGAAGAGTCTAAGAATGCCACAGGCCAGAGACAACTGGATGAATGTGATGCCTCATGCTGAGACAGAGCAATAATTATAAATGCTCATTTAGATGACAAAGCAAATTTTATAGAGTTCTCAATCTCCAAAGTGGTATGGTGAGGTTTGGGGCAATGGTGGTATGTGTGAATATACAGTCCAACCAATTTAGCTGATAAGTTTTAAACAATAAGGTAAAGTGGCTTATTCTCTTAGAAAAATCAGTTTTCTTATTTTTAAACGTAGAAAAATGTTCCTCAGGGTAAAAATAGCCACAACATCTTTTGAAATATAATACAGTGCTATTTGGTATAATCCCTTAGCAACATTGCTGTTATGAGCCAGTACTAGCAGCATTCAAGTTATAGACTCACATATTGCATATTTTTAAACCTGTAGATGGATAATAAGCTGTGAGAGGGACGTAAGTTTGTCCATGATAGACTTCAGACATTTAAATAATTAGCAAAATCATAAACAGAATTAAGTCTTTTTAGATTATTATCCTATTTGATCTTTAAGGACTCTTCTCAAGACATCCCTCCAAACCCACATTAAAGTTTAGAGATAGAAATTAGTAAGCAAGGCATCAGTGTGTGTGTGTATGTGTGTGTGTGTGTAAATGTATCCAAATTGGAAAGTGAAAGAATGTTTGTCTTCTGAAGTCATCTCTCTTGTGCCAATATTTGAATATTCCACTTACTCACAAATGTTTTCTAAAAGTAATTTCCAAACTTTTGGTTCAAGGCTATAACCTGGAAGTTGGGGATACTGATGGTTAAAAGATGGCCACAACGTGTAAAATGTAGGTAACTGTCAGCAGATATGGAGGATATAGTTTGTAGTTATGGTTTGGGCAGTAAACTAGTTGTTTTAAGTAATTTAACCCTTCAGGACACATGTTTCTTCAAATGTAAAAGATGGACAGTGGTGGACTAGGTTAGTTTAAGCCTCAGTCCCTTCTCTTCTCTACATTCCATAATCTTAGAGAAATGTGTCTTGTTGATGTTGTCAATTACCTGTTTTCATGCTACTGTTCCACATGTGGGCAACTGAACCCAGATGGTCCAATTAGAATAAGATAAGGACTTAGGAACATTTCCTGCTTGGGGACTTAGTTCCTATCTTTTCCCTTCTACCTCTTCTGCCCGCCACCTCCCATTTCCATGAAACACAGAAGGTACATCATTTTAGAATCAAAATGTAAGAAGGTGATGGATTCATTATATTTTTCTGATTAATCAAAGGCTTAGAACACACTAGCTGATAAAGTATTAAATTAAGTTACCAAGACAATATTCTATTGGAAGCAAATGAAGAAAGAAAGATTCAAACTAGTTTTGAAAAAATTAAAAAGTCTAACACTGGGTTACTGTGTTGGCAATATGTAGGAAATGTAAAAACTATACATTTTCCTTGTATTTTTTTTACTATTTAAATATCCTTAGTGTCCTTACATATTAAAATTTAAAGATGTCAACCTTATGTCAGTTTTCCAATATGTTTTCTTTTAAAGATACTGTTTCCTAAATTCAAATTAACTGATGTAGACAATCTGAATGGCCAACTTTTCAATTAATTATTTTGGTAATCTGAAATCTAAATTTTACATCATGAACTTAGATTACCATTCCATCCTTTAATGAAGAAAAAATTACACCAATAACCTGAAAAATCAATAAACAATAAATAGCTTTTATAACCTAGCATAGAAAAATGAAAACCTAATTTCTTTTATTATTTAAATATTACAATATGTTTTCTTCATTTAATATATGATGTTAAAGTATTTAAAAAACTAATGTTGCCAGGCACAGTGGCTTACATCTGTATCCCAGCACTTTGGGAGGCTGAGGCGAGCGGATAACTTGAGGCCAGGAGTTTGAGACCAGCTTGGCCAACATGATGAAGCCCTATCTCTACTAAAAATACAAAAAATTAGTCTGGCACGGTGGCTCGTGCCTATAGTCCCAGCTACTTGGGAGGCCAAAGCAGGAGAATCCTTTGAACCTGGGAGGTGGAGTTTGCAGTGAGCCAAGATTGTGCCACTGCACACTCCAGCCTGGGTGACACAGCAAGACTCTGTCTAAAAAAAAAAAAAAAAAACAAACAAACAAACAAACAAACAAAACTAATGCCAAGTAAATATAATATGCACAGGATTTATATTTTGTGTGATTATAGTTTTTAGCTCTTTTCCTTCTACCTAAACTGGGCCAGGCATGGTGGTTCATGCCTCTAATCCTAGCATTTTGGGAGTCTGAGGCTGGAGGATCACTTGAGCACAGGTGTTCAAGGCTACAGTGACCTATGATTGTGCCACCGTACTCCAACCTGGGTAACAGAGCGAGACCCTGTCTCTAAAAAATTATATAAATAAATAGATAAAAGTAAGTGAATCAAATAAGGTATCTAAATCAAATGTCCCCTTCTGGATATTTGCATCACTATAATCTAGAATATTTTATAATATCAAGGAATCATCCATGCTGCTTGTATTTTCAACCTTAGTGTATTATATTATTGAAAATACACAGCTCCTGTGTATTTCAAAAAACACATTACTGATAAGGAAAATATTTTGTTGTGTAAAGTCAAAGAAACAATAAAATTACTTATCAGTTCAGTTAAATAGTTGTCACACTTTGAAGACTATTGGTTGAAATGATTAATCTGATGTGTACATTTTTAGAGAGTGTTTTAAACTTTTTTCATATTTCATTTAGTTCTCTTGGTAACTTAGAGACTAATTTCTCTGGTAATTTTATTGTTTGAAATTTCTTCCATGTTGAGATTAAGACATGAATCTACCTTTTTTGACAGACACACTTTACATACAAAATGTATTTAACATATCCAAATTTTCCATGGACTCAAAAGAATTGATCACAAAATATCTAAGGGTTGTCTCCTTACTGCTTACATAAACTTTTTCATTAAACCAAGATTCCTCTTTCCCATTGCTTCACAAACTGTAACAAATTCTTGAAATTTCAGCCAAGATAATATCTGGAAGTGCTACAGTACATGCTAGAAACAGCTTTTTAAAAGATATATCTTTCTTGATAATCCATAGGGAATCATTCATCCATCCACCCATGAGGCTTTTTCAGAGACATTAACTTGACAGACTATTTAAACTCCCCATTTGGATGATGGTATGATGGTGGTGCACATGTACACACACACACACACACAGCCTTTTCTTGTTTGCTTTTAGAAAATTATTGAAAAAGACCTTAAATGTTCTCACTATCTTTAATTTATCTGAACGCTGTTTCATAAGTATTATTATATGCATTTTACAAAGTAAACAAATACACTGGTTTGCCTCTATTGTGATCATTAACACCAGTTTATACTGCCCAGAGTTTCTAAAGTTAAAATCTCTAATTACTTCCTTCAGAAGCTTGTGGTATCTGTCATTTTGTTAAAAATGGATTTAAACCATATCTCATTTTTAGTTCATTCGGGCTTTATGTCCTGCAGTATCAATCGATATAAACTTCATGTTGGCTTCATATATTTCTTGATGCTGTCAACAGGCCCAGGTTCTGCATACATTTATTTTAGGTGAGCTCACCACCTTTGATGAGATAGGAGACTTGAGTTTCAGTCTTAGCTTTGGCACTCACAGTCTATGTGATACTGAACCAATTGCTCACATCTTCTGGGGCTCAGCATTCTTGTTTATTAAACAGAGATAATACCATCTCATCTCAGTGTTGTTGTAGGATTCAAATAAGTTAATAAATGTAAAATTTCTTGATAATTTAAAAGCACTGTTGCTGTTCCCTTTAAAATCAAAAAGTATTGTTTCTGTTCTTTTTAAAGAATGAAACTAATATCCGTGTCCTCCTTAAAGATACATTTATTTGCAAAAGCAACTCTATTAAGGAAAAACATGACATGCAATGTGTGAACATGTGGGGAATATGCAAGTGTTGTAAAGGATTTTAAGTCTAAGGATCCTTAAATAGAATGACAATGATATATCAGGTGAGCCACAGTGGCAGCTACATATAAATATTATACATCTTAGTTTGCCTGTGAACCATTCAACTAAAAAATTTCAAATAGAACAATTAATCAATGTAGAGAGCATAGCAAAAAATAAATTCAAATCAATGATGCAATACCTCTATTCCAACTAGCATATTTTTCTTTCTTCCACTCTCTCAGGCATACCCTATTTTATTTAAAAATGAAGTCAATTAAGAAACTCTACAAAATCAATCAGCCCACAGATCAAGCTAGAACTCTTGTTCTTATTTAATGTTTATTAAGGGCTCATCATCACACAGTATTTTTCTATTAATAGGTCAAATATACAAAGTATCATGCTTGCCTTCATTCTATCATCGGGATCCTACATAGTGTAGTGCTCAACCAAAGGGGAGAGAGAAGGACATCCACCTCTTCAAACAAAGGGTCTTAGCAGTCTTGGCTGAAAAATGAAACTTTCATATTAATTTATGAAAGTCTGCAGTCTACACCAATTGTCAGAGTTTAAATTGATCTGAATTGAGGTTATTAACTACAATTCTTATTCTTCCCATCCAACAGGTACAAGAACATCTCAAACAAGGGTACCTAAGGGTGTGAGCAGGCAAAGGGCTAAAAGCATATATGCAAGCTGAAATGATGTGTACACATCAGATTTATGATGGTTTGGCTGGATTCCCTTGTACATAGTGTATACAACAGAGAGACATGCTCACACACACACACACACAAAACCTCAGGTAAACACAAATTTGAACACCATTATGATTTTCTGATCAGTCCAACCTACTGTCAATCAGAGTTGGACAAACAATCCCAGCCCTAGATTTTCCTGTTTCCATACCCAGACCTGATTTACAATTTATAACTGCCAAACTTTGTGTCCAGACTTGTGGCTTGGAGGTGCAGTACATCGATGCCTGTCTACATTTAAGGTTAGATGACGACCCCTCTACTTTACTATTAGATGTGTCAAGGATCAGCAGCTCCTGAAATCGTTTTCCTGTGCCTGTGTAGGGGAGGGGATTCACGGCGTGGAGGGCCTCGGACAGGGAAGAAAGGAGCTGTCTCTGGGTTATCAGGAAAGGGACTAAACGTGGGCCCCACATCCACCTCCATGCCTGAGTTAAGAGTCTGGAGCTGACTCCTCAGAACGGCTGTAATTGGTCCTTTACACTACTCATTTCCTCGGAGAAGCAGCGGTCAACTTCTATTAAAACTCCCGGTTGATAGGCGGCTTCCCTGCCCTGTCTTCCGGAGCACTTACGTTAAGGGGAAATCACTATAATCAAATCTCTACGTCTTGCCTGCTGCTGAAACAAGGCGCTTTCTTCCTGGGATTTTGCAGAGACGACTGATAACACACACAGTCTCCCTACACTCAAGCTCACACACACCAATACAATGTAACTCCCACAGCGTCCTCGCTCCTTTCTTCCCTCCCTCACCCCTTTCTTTCTCTCAAGGATTGCTGAACATTTTGCTCCAAACTCTCCAAGTCACCCACGTGTTTGTTCTCCCCTTTTGCTGTTCAATTTACTTCTCCACATGACGAAGAGAAACGCGAGTTGTTCTCAGGCTTTTAGCTGCAATCCTGGGACCAGCCTTTCAAACTCCCCACTCCTCCCTAGTCAGAGCAGCCCCACCGACCCTCCTCCCAATGGGGTGAGTGGACAGATGACTGGGTGCTTCCGCCGGTCAAATCCCGCAAAACCTTCACCTTCTCTTCTCCACCCAGAGCAAACTGATTTTGCCTGTTTAGTCTCACTAGCCAGGGTGGTATGGAAGTGGGTGGGGAGAGGGCTGGTGCGCGGCACAGAAAACTGGGAAGCGCGCGCACAACACACACGCGCGCGCGCGCGCACACACACACACACACCCCCACACACACGGCCCCACTTAACATTTATGCAGTACTTTTGGAGGGTCCCTTACACACACCTGAGTAGAATACTCTCAGTAAAGGATAGGCACACCCCTGTTTGTCCTCCCCCAATTTCCAGACTAGCATTTGACCCTGGGTCTAGAATTGGTGGTGATAAGCCGACTTAGATGGAGTATTTGAGAAGAGGGGAGGTGACCCTTTGCTTGAATGGGGGAGGGGGCGCTCTCCACTCACCGCCTGAGTCCCTGGAACGAGGAGGGCCAGGACATCCTCGATTTCTTCAGGCCGGGCCGGTGGCCGGTTTCCACCGCGTAGGAGGTGCGGTCCATGGCGCGACAGTACAGGTAGCGCTCGGTGTCCGAGTAGCCGCGATGCCGGACGCGGCCGGTGGCCCCGCTCGAGGCGTAGCGGCCGCGGGCAGCCCCGGTTGGCGGCGGGGGCGGCGGCAGGGGGGGCGGTGGCGGCGGCTGTAGCGGACACTGGGGCTGGGGCTGGGGCGAGGGTGGCGGCGGCGGGGACAGGTGGTGATGGGGATGCAGGAGGCGGAACTGGGGCTGCCGGAGCGGGTACTGATGGTGCTGCTCGTGCCTCCAGAGATGCTTGGGGGCTTTTAGCGTGGACCCGCCGGCGCTATCGCTGCCCTCTCCGCTGCCCGCCCGGGCCGGCGCGCTGCTGCCCTCTGCCTCCATCCTGACTCGCGGCTCCGCTCCCTGCTGCCCAGCCCGGGTTCACCGCCCTGGCCCGAGCGCCTTCCTGATGCTGCTGCCGCCGCCGCCGCCGCCGCCGCTTCTGCAGCCCAGCAGAGGCTGGTGCTCAGCTTCTCACTTGAAGGCGCCAGAGCCTCAGGGCTACCGAGAGGGGGCCCTGACAGCGGGAGGGGTCACAGAACGCGGCAGGGCTCCTTCCACCGAGGCTATGGCAGAGACGCGCTCCCGGGCTCCCCAAGTCACCAAGACTAGGGTGCGCGGTGCCCGGTTTCGCCAGAGGTTGGTCCTTCTTCCTCCCTTTCTTCTTCCCTTCCTTTCTTTGGGCGCCGGCGGCGAGAGCAGGGATTCTCAGCAACTCGAGCTGCAGAAGCAGCAGCAGCAGCGGCGGCGGCAGTGGTAGCCGCCTCCCCGGTCCAAGGCACCGGAACCCTGATCCCAGAGCTGCTGAAAAGTTGGACAGCTCCAGGCTGGCACGCCGGAGCTGTGACTTTCTCCAAAACCACTCCAGCCAGTCAGGAGTCAGACCTGTCCTCCTGATCCTTCCCCTCGTCGTGCCCGCGCCTCCCTCCCCCACACTGCTCCTCACTGCCCCGAGGCTTCCTCTTCACCTCCGCTTGCCTCAGTGCTCTTCGAGAAATGGAGTTTGGCGATTCCTGGCTGGTTCTCAGAGCTTGTTGACGATAAGCCCCATGCTGGCGCTTCCAAAGATAAGGAATATGACCTGGCAAAGTTGCCTGGAATATTGTCTATGCGCGTCGCTGAAAATTTGGATCTGGGTGAAGATCCAATAGTAAGATTAATTCAGTCTCTTTCCCTGACATAGGATAAAACATTGTGTGGATCTTTCCCATAGCAGGGAGAATGCCCAGTGTTTCTTCTTTAAGATCTTCCTCCAACCTGGCCCCGAGAGTGGTCCTCGCTGGAAATCAAGGCGAGTCGTCCTTAGTTGCAGAGCCATGGCTGAGCCCGCTGGCCAGAGTTAAGGTTGAGGCACCTTTTAAATTACAAACCTCTGATTATCTTTGGTAGTCTCTACCTTCATTGCCTACTTGCAATTTGCCTTTCTGCCATTTCCAGCAGAACACAGCTCTATTACCAAAGTGTTTTAAAAACATGTTGTATCAATATTCACAGAAATTCGAGTCCTATGAGGCACTAGAATCCAAATTCAACTTCTGTCTTCCTTTAATTAGCATTTTCCTGCAGTGTCAAATGTTTTTAAGAAGCCAAGAGGATTTCAGAGCAATATGTAGACACTTTTTTCCCTGTACCTTTTTAATTTTACCACATTAAAGATCAAATGCAATTTGCTTACTGTTAAAATAATTCTAGAATTTTTCTTTGTGAAAGTTACCACAGCACCATCTATTATTTGAACGATAATATATTTAGGACTCACAACAACTTGTTGGCTGTGTAATTATTCTATTCTTCCCACACACTCAGTCCTAACATAATTTCATAGGTACATTTCATGCATATCATGTAATGGATGCTAGAGTAACAGAATCAGGAACCATGTCTCCAACTCTCTAGACTGCTGAAAATTCAACACTCTCCACATAGTGTAGGTGCCACTGGGAAAATAATGCCAATGAAAATAAGTGCTCACTTTGCTTATTAGCAAGAACAGTCCGTGAAATGTGCAAGTGGCAGGAGAAGGCCCCCATCATCTCTTCATGCTATTTATTTATTTATGGTTGGAAATATACCTTTCCTCCATCAGTTTAATATGAGCCCTCTGCTCATATGCAGACTACACACCAAATCTGAGAAAGGTTGTGTCTTAAGAGAAACAAGGCAGTCTCCTAAGCACCACTCCCCACTGTACAGGACTAAACCATACTTTACAAAGGCACTCTTTTTGCCCCTTTGCAGATACAAGTGTGACTGGTGGCAGTGGTCAAAGTATTTTCCATGCCTAGGAGGGCACTAAGTCAGTATTTTCCCAAACAGAAAAGGAGAGAAATGGAAGTGTTCTGCATATAGACTGCCTTTTTTCTTTTAATTCATTGCATTATTAACATCCGAAACCATTTTAAAGAAGTATACAAATTTCTTCTTTCCCCTGAAATGCTTGCTACCTTTCCCCTCAATATAACTGTGGCAAAATACCTCTATCTGAAACTCTTATTCTAATTTCTCATATACTAACACAAGTAACTTATAATTTTTTTCCAGATTAAATTGGAATAATTAAAATCTAACCTGATTTTCACTACCAATTTACTCCTTCCTTTTAACTCATGAATACTTTATTTTTTCTATATTTTCCATTGACTTTTAAAAATTCTTTGTTTTGTTTTTACTATGTAATTGCAAGTCAGGAACATTTTAAAATAGAAGAAAATAATTTAATATGTTTCCAACTTGTAGAGTTTTTAACTTATCTTATAATTCCAAAAGATTATTGATAGTAATAGTTTCTTGTGTGATCTTTGAGGTTACAGCTTGAGTTCCAATCTACCACTTCCTACCCATGTTACTTTAGCTAAATTATTTACCTTCCCTGTCTCTCATATGCAAAGCAGTACTAACATTACCTACTTCACTGAATTTTGCAATTATTTAATGAAATAATACTTAGCACAATGCCTTATATGCAATGAATGTTTAATAAAGGTAGCAATTTTTATTATTCTTGCCAGACTGGGAAGAATCCTAAATATCTCTTTAATCAGTAGTTCCCAGCCTTGGCTGCACCCAGGGAATATCACCTGGGGGAGCTTGAAAAAAATGTCTGATGTTGAACCCAGAGCAGTGATTCCAAACTTTGATGTTATCAGAATCACCAGGAGAAGTAATCCAGCAAACAAAGACCCAGGCTGCTTGAAGCAGGATAGGGCTTGAGGCTTTATACTTTACCAAGTTTGTGAGAAGATGTTGCTTCAGGGTAAAGTTTGATCATCATTACCCTGCCTAGACAAATAAAACCAGTATTTCTAGGGGAGGATCCAGGCACTGGCATTTTAAAAACTCTTCAGGTGATTTCATACATCAGTAACTACTGATCCAGACTTACTCTCTCATTATATGGTTGCAAAAACACTGTAGATACTATTAGTTGACTCGCCCTTGTGTCTCAAATACTTCTAGGGAAATCCAGCTTGTAAGCAAAGTTCTCATGAAAATATGCACTTAATCTGTTACTCTAGTTGCCTCTATGCTAAAAGAAAATCTTACACTGTTGAATATTGAGCATTCCCAGCCTTCCATTTAAAAACTCTTCTCATTAATCTAGGTATTTCCTACTTATAATTAAATCAACAAAAATTTAAAATATTCCATCTACCCATTGGTTTTCCCTGCTTATACGTTAAATAAATTATTCATTTTTTCCCACTAGTTGACCATAGATTTTGGAGTTTTATGGGCATAGTCTGAGAGAGATTTTGTGAAGCATTGGGTTTATATGGGGCATCCTTAAAAGCTATCACTACTTACCATTAGCACATCTATATAAAAGGTAAAAATCAAGTAAATGATCGGTATATTTTTCCTGAACAAACTTAAATAAGCAGTTAGTTGGTGTCATTACCATGCGTTATGTCATTACCACCCCCACCCTTTTCTGCAAATGCATTTCAAATCTGTCCAAAAGTTACAATCAATCACTCAATGTGCTTCTGGGCAATTAACAAGGGAGAACATTCTTGTCAATAATGATGGAGAGTTCTGGCAGAAGTGATGTCAATTAACAGCTAGCAGAGAGCAAGCACCATTTCTATCCAGAACATAGATTGAGATGGCAAGTAGCAGTAACTAAGGGTCCATTTCTATCTTGGTAATGGGAGGAAGATTTTTTTTTCACTTTTTTAAAAATTATACGTTAAGTTTTGGGGTACATGTGCTCAACATGCAGGTTTGTTACATAGGTATACATGTGCCATGTTGGTTTGATGCACCCATCAACTTGTCATTTACATTAGGTATTTCTCCTAATGATATCCCTCCCTCAGCCCCCCTCCCCCCAACAGGCCCCAGTGTGTGATGTTCCCCTCCCTGTGTCCATGTGTTCTCATTGCTCAAGTCAATGGGAGGAAGATTTAAAGGAGACATTCACTTTGCATACATTCTATGTATACTTGAGCACATGAGTGCTACTTCATTTGTATAGATGGCCATTTTGATGCCCAACAGTCAGCTTAAAATTGGAAATTTTCATCATTAGATGTGTTACAAAAGGCTAAACTCCTGTCTAATTACATATCCAAAAGGCATTGAAAGTCTCAGATTTCACTTAGGTCTTTAATGGTGAGTAGAAACAGGCTTTTTGGGTATTTCCTTGAGATATATGAAACGCTCTTAAATTTGCCAAAACCTTTACATATACAAGATAATAGTGTCAGTATTGCCACTATAATTACTAGTATTAAAGTTCTATCATATTGTTTCCAATGTAGTATATTAGGCTGCTTTTCAGTAATTTTTGTGTAATATGAAATAAACAGAAATATGCAATTAATATGAAACTAAGAATTGTTGTACTTGAATATCCTTGTCTTTGACTAGCACACTAATGCAAATTTAGCAGTACACTAATCTCCAACTAGTTAGAGGCTCAGTATCACAAAATTAATTTTGTAGCTTTCTAATGACACCATTCCACTTGTCAGCTCAAGGTAAAAATATTGCTTACCTACTGTGTGCTAATTCTCAGGACGATTTTGATATTGCCTTCACAAACATGCACAAAAAATTACTATCCTCAAGGAGTTTTGTGTCTTGCAGAGGAAATAAATGAATAAGCAACTACAATTTGGGAAGGTGGGGGAATAGATACACTGATGCAGAGATGTAGTGTCTGCTACTGTCTGCTTTGAAAACACAGGAAGAACATCCAACTCTCAGGGTTCAGCGAGTCCTCACCAAAGAGAGAATGGCATCTAATCTGAGGCCAAGACCTCAAGTGCACAGTGAAATTAACTACTATCAGTATGTGTGAATACATATGTGTGACCACGAATGTGTGTATGTCTTGGGGAGATGAAGGAGTAAAGGCATTCTGGGTAGAGATTGGCGCAGACAATAACTTAGAGATGAGGGATATTATGGGGCATCGGACATTCAGAAAATGGCAAATAATTCTATAAACCTGTGAGGACAGCTGAGCAATAAGCAGAAGCCTGATAAAGAATAACTTCTTATTCCGTGTCCCCTAAAGGCAATGTAGTGACTTTGTATACATTATCAAAAGGACCCCCTTCTGGGTGGAGCAGGTTTTAAAGTTGATGAGTAGGATGCAAAGAGAGGGAGAAATAACGGATATGACAGAAGGAAGGAAAATAACAATATGTTGTCCCTGAGAAGATGGGGTTGGGGGGCATTGAACTGCAGGGCACAGATGGAAGCATTTGCCCAAACTAGAGAAAAACCAACATTTCCACTGTTACAGGAAAAGAAGGGGTAAGGATTGATTCAGATGGAATAAATTTTATTGCATTTATTGAACAATTAATATTGGATATTCTGATTCTGGCAAACATTTTCCATACATTATTTGATTTAGTTCTTGCAACAATATGATTTTTTTCTTCACATTTTAACATTATAATGATCAGGATGAGTCTTACAGTGAAGACTAAAGAACTGTGCTAGTCCTCTGCCAATGTTGAGAATAGCCCGTGTGACTCTAACTCTACATAGAAAACACCTGTTCACCTGATTGTCTCAACATTAATTCAGTCATTTAACCAATATTTATAGAGCACTTAATATGTGCCAACCCTAAGTTCTGGAGATAAAAAGTCAGTAAAGAAAAGTTCTGGCCCTCCTGTTCTAATTAAAAGAGATAAAATAAACACCTAAGCGCATATATATATATATATGTGTGTGTGTGTGTGTGTGTGTGTGTGTGTGTGTATATGCGTAAGTGGTAAATATACACACACACACACATATATGCTTAAGTGGTAAATATATATATATATATATATATTTATATATATATGCTTAAGTGTTTATTCTGTCTCTTTTAATTAGAGACATATAAATAATATGTCAGATAGAGGAGCTCAGTACTATGAAGCAAACTGAAGCAAATTAAGAAGTTGGAGTGTGATGTTTGGGAGTGCCATTTTGTATTGGCTGGCAAGGAAGGCTTCTCCAAAAGAGTAATGGTAGAGTGGTCTGAAGGAAGCAAGGGAGTAAGCCAGGACTCCGGGCTGTAGGAAAATCAAGTGCAAAGACATGGCAGCCAGCTTGTTATGGCTGAGTAATAGTAAATCAACTGGTGGCCTGGGATGAAGTCAGGTGAAAACTGTTTGGAAATGAGAACAGATCAAGGAAGTCCATACTGGTCATGGTAAGGACTTTGGATTTCTGACTTGTATTCATATAGCTACAGATTGATGAACTTTGCACTTAACCAAATTAAGACTATTTGGCTGGGTGCGGTGGCTCACACCTGTAATCCCAGCACTTTGGGAGGCCAAGGTGGGTGGATCACCTGATGCCAGGAGTTCAAGACCAGCCTGGCCAACAGGGTGAGACCCTGTCTCTACTAAAAATACAAAAATTATCCAGGTGTGGTAGTACACAACTGTAACCCCAGCCTCTCTGGAGTCTGAGGCAGGAAAATTGCTTGAACCTGGGAAGTGGATGTTGCAGTGAGCCACGATTGCACCACTGCACTCCAGCCTGGGCAATAGAGCAAGATTCCATCTCAATATATATATATATATATATATATATATATATATATATATATATATACACACACACACACACACACACACACACACACATGCACACACACACATATATACTATTTACTTAAAATGTCTTCAAAAGTTTACACCATAATTATTAATACCTCATTGAAGAGCTAAGCTATTTTGTATGTAGGAAGAAAATTAAAACATGGGTGGGAGACAAACATGTACAATAAGTGAAAAAATATTTCTTTCTGGGAGAAAAACTGTACTTCCATATCTTATTGAAAAGCAACAAGATATTCATAAGAATGATTATTGGAAGCTGTATATTCTTTTAGCATTGAAATGACTACAAAATCATGGCCAGTCACACAGCAGCAATACAGTTAAAATGAGAAGAGATTACCAAATCCCTCAGAAGATGTCATAGAAGTTTCAAAGTGACTGATTTGTGAGACCTGAAGAATGATTACTCAGTTGCTAAATGTCCATCTGTCACAAGCTCTTAGCAGACTTTTAAGAGAAGATGTTTAACTTTTTGTGGTTGATAATTACATTTTTAATAAAAATGAATCAATATGCTTTGAAATGTCACTCTTGATCTCAAAAATGTAAAGGAGATTATGAAAGAGCTTGTCACTTTGAAATTAGGCCCAACTACCAAAGGCTAAAACTGTGTAAGGATCTTTAGATTCTTAATGTAGAAAAGATTTAATCTTATAGCTTGAGATGATGAAAAGTAATGTGGTAGGCAGGCATTGGTAAGGCAAAATGTATGCATTTGTAAATGACTTAAGAAAATGTAAATTTAAACTAATAGTTCTCATTTTTAAAAGTTTCTATTAAATTGGCTCAACTATTGTAATTAATGGATTTCTTAAAATAGAGGAATTGTAACAGCAACTATTTTACATATGAGGAAACTGAAGCATATGGGGACAATTACTTAACTAAGGTCAGATACCTGCTGTTTCAAAGCCTGGATTTGAGCCTCGTCAAGCTAAGTCCAAAACTTGTGATCTTGCCTGGAATGACAAATGGGAGAAATTAAACATAGGCCTTTTGAAAGTAAAATGCCAATTGATGAGTTATTTAAGAATACCCGTGAATGGGTGGTTTAATATTTCAGTTAATATCATCCTAGAGCTCTAATTATGTATTAAACCACCCATTCACTGATATTATTAGAATAGTATTAGAGTATTCATGCAAGGAAGGATTTGTTTTAAAGATACAAAAGCAGTTACAGCGAAAGACTGATACGCTATACTAACATTTGGAACTTCTGTTCAAGAGTGATCAAGAAAGTGAGAGACTAAGTCATAAATTGGAAGAAAACATAGCAACCCATGTAACTCTGAAAGGACTATTTCAAAATAAGTACTCATATAAATCAATGAGAGAATAATGGAAAAATAGTCAAAATACAGGAAAAGGCATTTCATGGAAAAGGAAAGCAGAATGGTAATTAAACAGATGAAAAAATTGACCAATCTCATTAGTAATCAGGGAGATGCAAATAAAGACCACAGTGAGAGGGCATTTTATGTCCATGAGGTCAGCCATAAGTGAAAAGCCTGATGACACTATGTATTTGAAAAGATGTAGATCAATGAAAACTCATATACTGCTGGTGGTAAAACAATTTACCATTATCTGGTAAAGGTAAACATTCACATACACTACAATTCATAATTCTACTCCTGGGTACACAGCACAGAAAATGTCTTACATGCAAATACACACACACACACACACACACACACACACACGTACCAGACTGTTCATAGCAGGATTCTACACTATAACACAAGCTAGAAACAAACTAAATGTTTAGCAGGAAGGAATATTAGCACAAATGTTACATCAGGAAGCCATGAACAACTACAAAAAGCAACCTGGATGAATCTTAAAATGCCCTGCTGAGCAAACAAAGCGAGTAACAGAAGACAACAAACAGAATGTCATTCTTGTAACACTCAAAAACAAGAAACAAGTAAGAAAACAAACAAACAAAACAACCCCTAGAAGACACAATAATATATTTTGGTGTAGTGCTTCTCAAACTAATGTGCCTGTAAATCAACAGCAATTCTTGTTAAAATACATATTTTGGTTCAGTAGGTCTGGGGCAGGGCTGAAATTCAGTATTTCTAATAAGCTCCCAGGCAATGTTCATGCATAGATCTGTGGACCATACTTACATAGCAAGATTTTAGAGGATACATACGTATAAGATTTTTAAAAAGTATTAAAAATGGAAAGGTTATGCAATTCACGAAATTTCAGATGGTTGTTACCCGGTGAGTGGTGAAGGAAAAGATGGTAACTGAGAGAAGGAAGGAGCTCACAGGTAGATACAACATATTGATAATATTGCAGTTCATAAATTATATGCTCTATAACCTACATATGTTATAATGCTGAATATTGTATAAGAAAAACCATAAGGACAATTAAAACTCACAGGGCAGGGAACTCACATCACCACCAGCAGAAGAGATTAAACTAAGTGAGATAGGAGGAAGCAGTAAGCAATGTGGAGTTGAATATTCCATTTTCAGAAGAGAGAGCTTCAGGCCAGTCGTCAACACTGTATTTGTAATCTCCCCAGATTAAATAACTGGGCAGACTTCTAAAACTGTTGTAGCACGAAATTTGGGGAACCCAAATAGAACTCTGAGCTAAAAATAACTACAGACACCTTTAAAATAAAATTGATCCTCCTCTCAAAGTTTAGTTTTAAAGTTTTATAGTTAAATAAAGTTAATACCAAATTAAGATAAAAATGTTTGTAAAGTGGTGTGTGTAGCTCTCAAATCTAAGGTAAATCTGTTCCATTCTTTGGCTGCGAGTTGCCCAGTCCTGACACACATATATTCCTAAATATCTATCCCCTACATCCTTTGGATGTGCAGAAACTTTTCTTGGAGTGAGAAAGCAATTTTATGTCTCAAATATCTGCCTTTAAAATATAATATTCCTTATCATCTAACATTGTAGCTATCAGCAAACATCACAGCAGGAATTAGTAATAACTAACAAGAACTCAGGATAGTTGCCTAAGGATTAGGAAGTGGGGTTTGCAGGCAAGAGAAGAGAATTACTAGTTTAAAATAGAAGATGGAGAGTGACAGAGAAAAATTTTCTATCTTCTCAATATTATTTCAGGTTCTTGAAACTGTTCTGATGTATAAAATATTGCAATACATCTCTGGATGAGGCACTCACCTAATGTTTAGCTGCTCTAAAGGGTGAAAGGGATAAGACAGAGAGGGCAGGATACCTATCAGGTTGGTGCAAAGGTAATTGCGATTTTTGTCATTGAAAGTAATAGCATATACACATATTCCATGGTGTATATGTATTACTATATACATATACACCATGGAATACTATGCAGCCATAAAAAAGGATGAGTTTGTGTCCTTTGTAGGGACATAGATGCAGTTGGAAACCATCATTCTCAGCGAACTATCGCAAGAACAGAAAACCAAACACCGCATGTTCTCACTCATAGGTGGGAACTGAACAATGAGATAACTTGGACTCGGGAAGGGGAACATCATACACCGGGGCCTATGATGGGGAAGGGGGATGGGGGAGGGATTGCATTGGGAGTTATACCTGATGTAAATGACGAGTTGATGGGTGCTGAGGAGTTGATGGGTGCAGCACACCAACATGGCACAAGTATACATATGTAACAAACCTGCACGTTGTGCACATGTACCCTAGAACTTAAAGTATAATTTAAAAAGAGAGAGAGAGAGAGAGAGAGAGAGAGAGAGAGGAAAAAAAAAAATAGCAAAAACTGCAATTACTTTTGCACCAACCTAATAAATTGACAACTACTACTTCTTGGGTTTACTATAAACCAGGCGTTATTTCAGCTGGTTTTCAAAAATTAGTTTATTAGTACAGATAAAGAAACTGAAGCACACAGAAGATGGTAACTCATTCAAGGACACACAAACAGCAAAGGCAACGCCAGGATTACAATGAAGACTGCCAGTTTCAAAGCTCACACTTCAGCCCAGTGTTCCCTGCCTGCCTCTCTGCAGTGTCCCAGTGTCTAGTTCTCTGTAAGCATGTCTTAGTCTGTGGACATTGTCAATTTCCTCATGATTGAAATCAAATGTTCTATTTAAGAAGATGGGTATAAGCATCGGACAGAACGAATCTGAATCCTCAAAAATTGCATGATTTTTTTTGCCAAGTTTTACAGCTTTGCTGACCCTTAGTTTCCTCATCTATAAAATAAATTAGTGACAAAATGTACATGATAGGACTTTGTAAGAATTATATAAAGTAATCTATTTCATGCACTCAACAAGAATTTGCTGCTGCTGTTATCGGTATTAGTATTACTAAATCCTATTATAAATCGAAACTGAAGTCTGTCTTTACTTAAGATTTTGTGCAAAATACTATGTTTTACCATGTGCATTTTACATATGTATGTGTGTAGATATATATGTGTATGTATACATTTTTGTTTCTTTCTTTCTCCCTGACTCCCCTGAATCAGGCTATTAAATATGGAAGCACATTGAAAGGAACTCCAGGAGCCCAAACTAGAAACCTTAAATAAATAGAAGAAGGGGAGTTCCTCTCCCACTTTGCTAGAATAAAGTCATTCTAGGATTAGTCATCCAAGTTTAAATTCATTAGCCTCCAAGGGGTCTGTGAATATTTTTAGATAATTATCCAAGACCTCCAAAATGCAATTTCTAATATAGCTATAGCTGTCATGAATTGAAAGATGAAAAAGTCTAGCTCATTAGATCAAATGGTGTCTCCTCAAGTGTTAACAAATGTGATACTTTTCAGCGTACCACAATTCTCCCTTAAGATCTGAAGTAAACAAGACTTCAAAGGGGCTCCTGGCATTGAGGGAAGACTAGCTTCTTAATCTGTCCTCAAGGAATACATGTTCCCTCCAAAAGAGGCAGGATAGCTACCTGGGGAACACTCATAAACTAACTCAAATTGAGCTCAATTATTCACATTTTTTGTGAATGCAAAACTTTTAATGAATAATACAGTTTTTTTAAATATTGGGAAAAGATGCTGTTTATTTTGATGGAATTGTTAAATTTCCAAGTAACTTGGTAAGTAAAAGAAAAGAAAATAAGAACTTCAGGAAAGGAAAAAAATATACAGAATTCACAAGTCAAGGCAGACTCTCCAACACCTTAGTTTTTAATGTTTTTGCTTGCTTGCTCTGTCTTCTTACAGACTTGACACAGTGATACAAGATTTTATTTATTTTAATCAAAGTAGTTTTGACATAGTATTTGGAGGAAGGAGAAGAAAGATATGAACCATTATTTTCCTCAGCATGACACTACCATTTAAATAAATTTAAGATCCATGGTCTAATATTACCAAGGCTGAGTAGTTTTCCCCCTGGCTCAGTGCATGGAAAACAGCATATTTTCTTCACGCATAAATAATAGAAATCTCATTTTTGAACACAGTGAATTGTTCAGAATGCTTTGTGGAGTGTGGCAAATGTAGATCTAGATTTATTTGCAAGTGGTCCCTGTGTAGATTCAAAGATGTGGACTAATTGACCAATTATAAACCACAGATTGGGCTAATTGACCCAGTTCTTCTTTGATGTTGGTCAAGTAACTTAGAAATGATGAATCTATTCAGACAATGAGCCAAATCAGTAGTCTCATCACAGTTAAATATTCTTCATTTTTAAAAGTATGTCATTTATCATGTTTATTAAGAGAATGGGCATTACAGCCAGAACGCCCTGAGTTTCCGTTTCAGCTCCAAGACTTTCTAGATGTGTAACCACAGATGGGTTACATTAACCTCTCTGTCAGTTTTTTCATCGATGAAAATAATAGAGTCAACTTCGCAATGTAACTGTAAAGATTATATGAGATAATAGATGTAAAATGCTCAGCACAGTATCTGTTACATAAATAATACATGTATACCTAAGTATACACACATAAATACATTATTATATTCCATATATGATGTTATACATATGATTTAGGAAATTAGAGAAGTAGAAAACCAAGAACTCCCACAGTACCATGCTAGGTGTAGTGCTTTTGAAAATTATGAACTGTGTTCAACTAGTAACAGGGCTGTGCCTTTAAGTCAGCAATGAATATTTTAGTGAGATAAACAGCTTCTATATCTTAAGACTGAAACTAGTTCTGCCTTCTTCTCTCCTTTGTTTCTACTTTCATTTCCATTCCATATGTGTTTCCTGGCAAAGGAGAAGGGAGAAAACAGATGTTTACTGGAGGGTCTACTATGTCAGATGCTGCTGCAGTGGGCACTTCACTTATGCTATGGCATTTGATAGCCATGGCCTTTTTATGAAGAAAGTATTGTTATTCCTAATTTATAGATGAGGAAAACGTGTCCTCATCTCATAATTAGAAAATACTGGAACTCCATTTTTAACCACTATTTAGGTACCTCCAAAGCATTTTATATTTCTTTAAAGAATTTGCCAGATACAGTGTGGGTCAGATTCCTATCTATGTTTAATCTAGAACCTATTTCTCTAGGAAACTATGCTAGAGATAGTAGTTAATTTCCCAAGCCAGAAAAAGTAATTGGCCTTCTAAGCCAGCCTTTTCATTCACAATAGAAACAGCATATACTGCAATGAAACAGGGGCAGGCAAACTGTGGCTATTAGACAAATTCAGCTCACTATCTGTTTTTGTAAATAAAGTTTTATTGGAACAAAGCCAAACCCATGTAATCACATAAGTAAATGTCAATGACTGCTCTCATACTTCAGTGGCAGAGTTGAGTGTGACAGAGACTGTATGTCTCACAAAGTCTAAAATATTTACTAAATGGATCTTTATAAAAACAGTTTGCCGACCACTAATGAATAAGAAAATATTAGAATAAAAAAGCTCAATGTCACTGATCATTAGAGAAATGCAAATCAAAACCACAATGAGATACCATCTTACTCCAGTCAGAATGGAGGAGAAAAACGACTATTTATACACTGTTGATGGAAGTGTAAATTAGTTCCACCATTATGGAAAGCAGTGTGATGGTTTCTCAAAGAGCTAAAAACAGAACAACCTCAACCTAGCAATCCCATAACTGGGTATATACCCCAAAGGAATATAAATTGTTCTACCATAAAAACACATGCACGTGAATGTTCCTTGCAGCACTGTTCACAATAGCAAAGAGATGGAACCAACCTAAATGCCTGTCAGTGACAGATTTGGTAAAGAAAATGTGGTACATATACTCCACAGAATACTATGCAGTCATAAAAAGAATGAGATAATGTCACTGGCAGGAACACGAATGGAGCTGGAGGACATTATCCTTAGCAAACTAAGGCAGGAACAGAAACCCGAATACTGGTCCCTTTTCTCCTAAATCTTGCCAGCATCTGTTATTTTTTTGACTTTTTAATCACAGCCATTCTTTTTCTTTTCTTTCTTTCTTTTTTTTTTTTTTTTTTTTTTTTTTTTTT